>NW_027069624.1:385079-432856 GCF_002906115.3 Quercus suber | reverse complement strand
AATTTATTAAACATTGCATTTGGATTGAAAAATAAAATTCTAGTGAATGTGTGTGGATGGTGATAACCTAAATTCAAGGATTTGAAAGAATTATGAAACAAACATGTTTTTCATATTTTTGATGTAAATTTAAGATCAAAACTAGTGATATGCATGAACATGTGATGAACAACGAAGAATATGTGAAGAACACATGAAAACATTCAAACATATTCAAGAGGATTCAAATAATTACTATCATACTTTAATCTTAAATTCTCATCATGGTAACACAAAAAACAAGTTAGGGAAAGGGATTATACCTTCATGCAAGATTCATACGGTGAGGAGGAGACTCTTAGTGGAGGTCCTAAGGGTGGAGGAAAAAAGAAGAACTAGGAGAGGGAGAGTGAGTCTCACTCAATACCTTGAGTCTCAGGAAGACCAAGATATGACAAGACTACTCAACTTCACTAGAACTCAAGAGAGGAGAAGAGAGGGGTTTTTTTGGTGTCTTGGAATGAAGGAGGGGGAGGGTTTATATAGTGGTAGTGGAGGGAATATGAATGGAAGGCCATTTAATAAGGGTTGACAAGGATTATGAACCTAGACCTCATTTTAGCCTTGGGAAAAATCTGGTGCATTAAATGGAGAGATTGGTGGGAGTGGGGAGCAAGCCAAAATTCGGTTTTCCCGTAGCTACTGTAACAGCTTGTAGAGCTAACTTCAAAAAATCATATCTGACCCAATTCTGATCGAAATTGTCTTGTTCTTATGCTCAAATTGAAGCCCCGGATGTCTAGTTTCTGGGAAAATTAACCTCATTCACAGATTCAAAATATTCTGAGAGATATTGATGAAATAGTGAGCAGAGGTCATTTGTTAGAAAATGGTTTCAGCACAATTAACATTAATAGGTCCCAAATTAGCTCCCAATTAACATTAAATGGCTCCAATCACTCCCATTTCAGAATTAATTGGTTCTCAATTTACTCTAATTAAAAGATAATTACACAAATTACTCATTAATAATTAATGTTTAACTATCTAATTAATTAGGTGTATGCAACCTCACCATAAAATGTAGTCCTAACCAATTAAATTATGACACATCATTAATCTCAAATTGATTACACCTATAACCAATTGAAATCAATTGTTCATAATCACATATAGTCGGACTCAATTTGTGATAGTACATCTTAGCCATTAAAACTTGATTTGATGATAACTTTCAATCTAATGGTCCGATTAGGGCTTATGACCAGTCGATTTGATCGTTACAACATCGAGATCATTTTGATGAAATGAGTCCAATGATCTAATGGCTAAATCAAGATGCATATTTTTAAAGTGAAAGTATCCTTTTACCCTATGTGAGGTTAAATGCGGGTTGCAAAATGGGGTGTCAACAGAATGCCCCTCATTGGCAGAGCTTGAAAGTGAATGTCAATGTATGAAAGAGACACCTAACTTTGCAATCAGTATTTAACCGTGGTGAATGTATGATGCATGTAGATAAAAATGTAGATGGTCATGTTATGGATCAAAATGTGGACCGAATCTCGAGGGAGATTGCCTACGTACCTCTTGGTGGGAGGATCAGGTCCAAACGTAGTTCATGCATGCAAATTTTTTTTTTTTTGAATAAGTACAAGACATGCTTACCTGAGGTCAAAAAAATGGAAGACCAAGGATCCTGGCTCATGTTTTCAGAGGACCTAGGATTTTTGGATCTTGGCTCGTGATTTCAGAGGACGAAGGGTTTTTTTTTTTTTTTTTTTTTTTTTTGGGCTTTGGCTCATGTTTTCAGAGGACCAAAGATTCTGGATCCTAGCTCATGTTTTCACAGACCTAGGATTTTTGGATCTTGGCTCATGTTTTCAGAGGACCAAGGGTTTTTGGATCCTGGCTCATGTTTTCAGAGACCTAGGATTTTTGGATCCTGACTCATGTTTTCAGAGACCTAGGATTTTTGGATCTTGGCTCATGTTTTCAGAGGACCAAGGGTTTTTGGGCTTTGGCTCATGTTTTCAGAGGACCAAAGGTTCTGGATCCTAGCTATGTTTTCAGAGACCTAGGATTTCTTGATCTTAGCTCATGCCGATGTGTGTGGCCTTTTACCCTAGTACCTGCAAAATAAATATTTTCAATTAGTAACAGAGTTATTCATTGAAAAGACTTTGGCATCCCTGGCGAATGCCCCTAGTTCAGGACATATTTCATGCTTCGATGAATGCTGAGGGTGGATAGCTAACTTGCTGTTGTGACCACTGGAGAATATGGAAGGAGATCGCAATCTGCCATTTGTTTTGGAGATCTTTCATTTGAAGCTATGCTCAAGAGATTTATCCTTTGAAACTTTGACTTTGGAGAATTTTCCATTGAAGTTTTCAAAATTTTTAATGAAGATTTGTTCATTGGAGATTTTTCCTATGAAGATTTATTCATTGGAGATTTTTCCTTGAAAAATTGAGATTTTTTTTTTTTTTTTTTTTCTGAAGAGTTATCTTGAAGATTTATCCTTTAAACATTTGAAAATTTAAAAAAAAAGATTTATTCATGGAGATTTTTCCTTTGAAACATGGAGATTTTTCCTTGAAGATTCATTCTGGAGATTTTTCCATTGTAATTTTGAAAAATTCTAATGAAGATTTGTTCATAGGAGATTTTTCCTTGAAAAACAGTTTTAGAGATTTTTCCTTTGATGATTTGAAAATTTTTAATGAAGATTTATTCATTGGAGATTTTTCCTTTTGAATATTTGTTCATGGAGATTTTTCCTTGAAGATTTATTCTGGAGATTTTTCCATTGGATTTTTGAAAATTTTTTAAGAAGATTTGTTCATGGAGATTTTTCCTTTGAAAAATGGAGATTTTTCCTTTTGAAGATTTGTTCGTGGAGATTTTTCCTTGAAGATTTATTCTGGATATTTTTCCATCGAATTTTTGAAACTTTTCAAGAAGATTTGTTCATGGAGATTTTTTCTTTGGAATATGGTTTTGGAGATTTTTCCTTTGAAAAAATGGAGATTTTTCCTTGAAGATTTATTCTTGAGATTTTTCCATTAAATTTTTGAAACTTTTCAAGAAGATTTGTTCATGGAGATTTTTCATTTGGAATATGGTTTTGGAGATTTTTCCTTTTGAAGATTTGTTCATGGAGATTTTTCCTTTGAAAAACGGAGATTTTCCTTTGAAAATGGAGATTTGTTTATGATAAAAAAGTGAAGAAGATGAAGATGGACTAGAAATGATGAAGATATATTCATGATGATTTTTTTTTTTTTGAAAAACCTATCCTTTGAATGAGAACAACTTTGGCTGGAAGTTGATATGGATTGCTGGATAAGTCCTTGCTTAATTCCTGCAAAAAGATAATTTCAATTAGCAATGGATTTATTCATTGACATGAATTGGAAGTGCTTACCCAATGCCCCCAGTTTGGGCATATTCCATGCTTAGATTGAATGAAAAACATGTTTGTTTCATAATTCTTTCAAATCCTTGAATTTAGGTTATCACCATCCACACACATTCACTAGAATTTTATTTTTCAATCCAAATGCAATGTTTAATAAATTGAATTAGGGTTTATCACATGTACACACATTAAATTCAACATGTAAATTGATTGACATATTGGATGATATGATATGATTGTTGGCCACCATAGTCCAGAAGACCGGTTTTACCGGGTAAAGTGGGTGCCTAACACCTTCCCACCTTGTAACATAGCCTCCGAACTTAGATCAAGAGTTAGTAGATCAAATGCTTATCTTTGTAATTTTCAATTTCTAGATTGTAACTAGGAAACAAAGCCATGTACTTTATCTTAGATTGTATCTAGGACCAAAGCCATGTAATTTCCTATGTTCAATGTAAATTCAATTTCAAATTAATAAAATTAGGAATTTTTCAATTATGGTTTTCTTATTTTTCCAATAATTAAATAAGTGGCGACTCCATTGTAAAATCTTTAATCTAAAGGGGGAAAATATAACTAGTCGAACCTCCATTTTGAGGGGCAATAACACGACTCCACCCATGCACGTGGGTTTGGCCCAACATTCATTAAAACGGGCCGGGGGCGCGGTCTCTCATAGTCCCAGTTTCTCTCTCAATCCTGGTGTCTCTTCTCTCAAACCCGATCTCTCAATCACAGACCTACTGCTTGCAATCTCGGTTCATGGACCCAGACCCATTCATGTGCTCTCAATCTCGGTTTCTCTCTCTCTCAAACTTGGTCTCTCAATCACATACTTACTGCTTACAATCTCGGTTCACGGACCTAGACCCGTTCATGTGCTCTCAATCTCGGTTTCTCTCTCTCTCAATCTCGGTCTCTCTTCATCACTGCTGCCAACCCTGACTTCTCCTTTTCCTTCTTCCCCCCAAATTCATAGTTTAGGGCTACTAAGAAATTTTCCACAATTTTCTGTTTTGATTTCAGCTAAGGGGAACAGCGTCATTCCACATTGTTTTTTTTTTTTTTAATAAAATTTTTTTATTTTTGTTTTAATTACAAAATTTATTTATTTAAAAAAAAAAAAACCAAAACAACGTTGTTTTGGCTCACTTAACAGATACTACTAACTGAAGTATAACGGAATACTGAATTGACAACAATTGAAACTCAGAAGACTAAAAGAACAAAACTTAAAATTAGAGAACTAAAAGTTTGAATATTAGAGAGTTAGTTTTGAATTTTGCCTAAAGTATAATCCTGTCAATTTCTGTTATTGAGTTTGACGGTGTTAAGCTATAGAGTACACAGAGTGTAATTTTATTTTAATAATAAATGAGGTTTTTCTATAATTCGAAAAAGAAAAGTACCCTATAATTCTCCTGTTTATCAAAATAATAAATAAATATAAAGGGTGCCGGTATCGCAGAATAAAGTGGCAGGGAGTATAGGGAATTGAATTGATTCGATTTCTCTGTAAACATTACATTACATTACAGCCCAAAAATCTAAGGCTAAAACTAGAGCCACAGATTGAGAAAACGAGTTTTCTTATTTTAATTTTGGGTCCAAATGAATCAGCACAGGCACAGCACAGGTACACTTCCTTTACTATGCATATGCATAGCGCACACTCTGTAATATGAAGTATTTTTCTCCAAATCTTTTCTTGCATGCACTTATTATTGATGTTTAATTCCTTTTTTTTTTCTTTTGGGTTTGTGTCAAAATTGGAGCTTTATATTTCTAGCTTAGAAATGATGATGATGTTGTTGTGGGCATTTCATTTCTTTGTATGGTTTCTTAGTTTTTGGAAAAGTGGAGCTTTGTTGGTTAGTTTAGATAGATTACCATTTGGAACAGATCAGACCAACCTCTGATTCTATTACGGAAAAGCCATACAAGAGTTCGTTTGGATAAAGAGCTAATACTCGCTTTTAGAATTCTATTGTTAGTCCCAATTCTAAAGGACATTTACTATGGGTCTTTTGAATTTGCATTCCTGTTCTTCAGGGCTCCTGCTAATGTTTGATGATTGTTTCTTGTGATTTAAATTTGAATTTGCTTTATTTATTTATAATTTTCTTATAGGGGGTTTTATGTGGGTTCTTCATGTGCTTCGTATAGGTTTCATAGTTGAAATGAAAATTTAAAATTTTCTTCTTCTTTTAAATGTGTTAGTTGATCTCAATCAATCTCAATTTTGTAAATTATATACCAGTTTTTAATTTTTTATCAAGTACTTACAAATATTTTCTATGACCATGTCTCATTTAGCAGAGTATGAGATTGGGACTTGTGACCCAAAGTTTTGACTTATTTAAGTCCATGATACATTCATAACGGTGTGGTGAATATAAATTGTTTCTATGTTGTTGATTTGTTGCATAAAAGCCCAATTGCCATAATAAATGGAATACTTATATTCTGATGTAATAGCATTTGTTCTGTGTTGTTTTTGTAATTTTTTTTAATCAGCTGTTTGAAGGGTTGGCTTGTCTGCTGACTTTGCTCTTAGCGGCATTCAGAGTGAAACGGGCTACATTATTACTTGTTCATTTTATCTGCATTTCAAGTTTGCAACATTGTCTCGAATCTAGAAAGGAAGGAAAGTGAATTTTACCATATATAAACATGGGTAGTCCGCTGCAACCTAAGACAAGAGTAGCGTTTGTGCTAATTGATGGGTTGGGTGACGTGTCACTGCCAAGGCTTGGATTCAAGACTCCTCTGCAGGCAGCCAAAGTACCCAATTTGGATGCCATTGCATCTGCAGGAGTTAATGGTCTTATGGACCCTGTTGAAGTAGGCTTGGGTTGTGGGAGTGACACTGCTCACCTCTCTTTATTGGGTTATGACCCAAGAGTTTATTATCGGGGTCGAGGTGCATTTGAGTCCATGGGTGCTGGTTTGGCAATGTCTCCTGGTGATATTGCATTTAAGGTGAGTAAATTTTTCTTTACATTTGCTTCTTTTTTTTCATTTATGGCCACTACAATGGTTGCTCACTTGGTTAAAAATTCATATCTTTCTCCTGTAGCTAATTATGCATCATATGATGTGGGGTATGATAGTAGTACGTTGGACAGTGTGATTCGTGATAAGAATTTTCAACACATGAGCATTGCCACACAGTGCTATTATTTCTTGTCTATTTGATGACAAAATGAAGTGGCTGATATGAATGTTGGTCTACATTTTAAAGAAGAGAAAATCTACAGTTGATGTTAGTTTATAATTGTTTTGACTTTTAGTACAGAAGGAAAATTTTAATTTGATCAACTGTGGTCTTGGTAGATTTGTATTTTGACATATTTTGCAGAAGCTGTAATCTTATAGATTTGAACTTTTGCGGACGTGAAATTGTGCTTTTAAATCCCTTTTTTTTTTTTTTCCATGAAAATTAACACTTCAAATCTTAATTGGGCTCTGTTTAGTTTAACCAATTTGGTTTTACTGGGTGGCTTGGGGTTGGGGATACATGCTTAAAGGGTGAAGTTCTTAGTATCCATTTGGGAATAGTTTATTTAGCTGAAACTGAAAACTTTTTACTGAAAGTACTGTAGATAAAAGTAAAAGTTAGCTGAAATAGTACAGTGAGACCTATGAATAGTATCAAAAAGTGCAGTGTGACCCATAAATAGTAGCAAAAATAAGCTGAATAGTACTTTCGGCAAAAAATTTTCAGTTTCAGCTAAATAAGCTGTTCTTAAATGGACCCTTATTGTGCGCATCTCAAATGATTTCTCTTGTTATTGGAGTATGTTAACTTATAGGGGCAGGGAGAAAAATTCTAAAAACATTATACTGGGAGAATTTTGAGGTCCAAACTTTATTATTCTTTATAATTTAGGATCTTTACATTTAGCTTTCTGCTATCTTAAGTAATAGGATTTTTATGTGTGCTACTCTCTTCCTTGTCAGTGGATACAAAATATGTCTGTATATGTGAGTTAAGGTCCTTTTTGAGACTCTATTCATACTATGCCTATGCCTGAAATATCAAATTATGTTTACTAAACATGAAACTTTTCTTATTACTGAAGAAAAATAATAATTGTGTGACTCCCTTTTGCATAAAAATTTCAACCGGTACTTAATCATGAGTGCATGTGGTAAGAGTCAATTGTTTTGAGCATTGGAAATTCATTTCCTTTCCATATTTTACCAGTTATCATTTGTCCTGCTTATGCTTGTTCTAGTAGACTGTGTATTGTACGTTTAAAAATTTATTAGTGGTTGGCTATTATGCATGATGACTTGTTGCCATCTTTGGATTTGTAGTCAAATTTTGCAACCTTGGATGAGAAAAATGGAATAGTCACAAGTAGGAGGGCTGACAGGCACTTTGAAGAAGAAGGGCCCATACTCTGTGCAGCATTAGATGGAATGAAGCTGCCGTCTTTTCCTCAATACGAAGTTAGAGTCAGGTGCGGATGCTTATATCCGCTACAGTATTGCTTGTGAATTAGTGTTGGATTATGCTTCCATATCTGTGTTGTTTGAGATTTTTGCCAACCACAACCTTTATTTGGAGAACTCTATGAATTATCAACTTCTCCTGTTATTTAAACTATTTTAAATAACTTTGAAGTTTCAATATCTATGAACAAGGTATATCAAATTTTTATCAGTTTAAAATTTTTTTTTTTTTTTTAGCCTAAATAAATCAACTAATATGTAGTTTCAAGATATTGTTCCCAGCTTTTTAAGTTTATGTAGGTCCTTTAGTCACCAATATATAAGAGAGAGAAGTCCTACCTTTTTTGCTAAAGAGCTTTACAAATGGTGCCTCCTCCCCTTTTAAGAGCAAGGTGGAGGGTAAAATTGTGGGTTCCAAGACCCACCATGTTCATGTGTGACTTCCCAATTAAAATGAGATGCCCTACCTTTGTTCTTTAGTTGAAGCTTAAGGCTTTAATTTCAATAATAAACTAGACACAGATGAACACAATAACATTTACTACAGGTATGCAACAGAGCATAGATGTGGAGTGGTTGTCAAAGGACCAAGATTAAGCGGAAATATATCAGGGACAGACCCGTTAAAGGACAACCGCTTACTTTTGCAAGTTGAAGCTCTAGATGATACTGATGAAGCAAGGCACACAGCTGTAGTTGTTAATGAGTTATCCAAGGAAATGTCCAGAATTCTGATTTCTCATCCATTAAATGCAAAGCGTTTTGCAGAAGGGAAGAATGTAGCTAATGTTGTCCTTCTACGGGGTTGTGGTATTCGACTTGAGGTCTGTTGTATTTGAAATTTGATATCTCTCAATAAGTGGTCTGGATTTTGCTTTTTTTATTTTATTTTATTTTATTTATTTTTAATATAATTATGAAATTTGGAATAATTTTTTTGAGCTCAAACAGAAGCTGGAGGACGTAAGGTATTAAGGAAAACAGTTTTGCTCTGAGATGTGCTATTCTTTAATCTTCAATACTTCCACACATCCTGTTGTTCTTGTAACTTATCCTGAAAGTTGATATATTACGGTGAGAAGTCTAGCATGTGGTTGTATTCCAGAGGCTTGAAAATCCTGTGAAAATTTAACTTTTTGATGGTTTTAACATAAAACAACCTTAAGCTTATTTTTTTTCAGAGCATATTAGGTGGAATCTAGCACCTTTATATTTGACTGGATTACTATATTAGGTGGAATCTCTTTGTTCTTCTTTTTCAGATTTTCTTGGATTAATCTAATTTTAGGCTATAATTTTTTAAGGGTTTTATTTTTGTGTACTCCACCCGTCCCCTGTACACTCAAGTTCCCTTTTTCTTACATGTTGTAATGTAGCATTCAGTAAATCCCAAAAATCTGAAAATAAATAAATAAAATAAAAATTGAGTAACATACATTTACAATAACAGCTTTGTATTCAAAATTTTGAATTGTATATTTCAGGTTCCTCCATTTGAAAAAAAGCATGGATTGTGGCCATGCATGGTAGCTCCCACCAAAATTATTGCTGGCCTGGGCTTGTCTCTTGCTATTGATATCCTTGATGCCCCTGGAGCAACTGGAGACTATCGAACACTTTTAACTTCCAAAGCAACTGCAATAGCTAAGGCACTCTCAGCTCCTTTGCAGTCTTGTCCCTCTGCTTTTGTACCTGGGGAGGATGAGAACAAACCTGGTCGATCAGATGGCTATGATTTTGGGTTTCTTCACATCAAGGTCATATATTTTAGGATTTATTTATCTTTTCTTCTGAGACACATGCAACTATCATAGCTCTTCAAAGAGTTTAATTTATCTTAATAAATTTTACATCATTGTTTTCAAGCTAGAAATTCTATGCGGGGCCTGCTTGCATTGAGGTTCAAATTGAATTACAGGATCTCATAGCTCTCATGCAATGATGCAGAACATTTGCCTCATCTATGTTGGTGCATGACTGGCCTGAAAAGATGGTTTTGGATTGAATAGTGAAAATGATTCTAACAAATGATCATAGACCATTTGAATTAGATACCTATTGGGCATCTTGTTTGCGGAAAATTTCAGATAATTTGAAATGACAGGGTAGATTAATAGGCAAGTCATTTCACTATGAGAACATTTGATTATGAATGCTGCTTGCTTTGTTTATTTACCTCTGGACTGGGTCTGTGCCAATGGACCACTGGATGGTAAGGGAGGTCAAAGTACTTGGCTCAGTATTTTCCATTGTTATGATGGTGATGGAGTCTGCTTGATACTTGGTATTGCAGGCAATAGATGATGCAGGTCATGACAAGGCAAGCATTTTCAAAGTCAAAGGGCTGGAAGCTGTAGATCGTGCTATAGGACAGTTGGCTAGGCTCCTCTGGGAGGCAGAATTAACTGGAAAATTTCGTTACTTTCTTTGTGTTACTGGAGACCACTCAACTCCAGTTGAATATGGAGACCACAGCTTTGAAACAGTTCCATTTGCAATGTGTCGGTTGAAAGACTTTGTGAGTGCAGTAGGTGGGGAGTCCATCATTTTGGGAACTTCTCTTGATCCATTTCCTCTTCCAGCCACTGAAGTTGATGATGACCTAACAGATGGTGTGGGAATTGGACAAGAGAGAATCAAACAGCTTCAAGCTTATAATGGTGATTCAGTTTGTGAGTTTAATGAGATTGCAGCTGCGAGGGGTTGTCTTGGGCGCTTTCCAGGAGGAGAAATGATGGGAATTATAAAGAAATTTCTTAAATTAGATGCATGAATTGTCTGGAAGTTAGGAGATTCATGGTGGCTGCATATCACGTAGAGAATTAATAAGGCTGGTCTTTTTTTTTTTTTTTTGTGGGGGGGGGGTGTTGGGGGGCGGGGCTGATAGCTATAATCTGGTTATTTTAATCACAAAAATTTTGAAACTTAAACCGACTTTGCTTGGAGAAAATGAAGTTTGTACATACAATCTGAAATAAGTTCATCCAAGGTTCTGTTTCCTCATGTTCTCTTTAATCTTGCCACATGGATCTATGAGTAGACTTCTAAGGTGGAATCAAATCCATTGGTTTTTGGCAACATGCACATGGTATGATGTTCTTAATATGTATGGTGTCAACATGCAAATGGATCTATGGTGGCAACATGTATCTCTCGTGTTTAATTCATTATTAAAAGACAACATGATTCAATTGTTTCCCCTCTTTGGCTGCTTTTATGGGAATGGATTCATAAAATTACCTTGCTTCAAAGTTTTGATTCAATTTTCCTACCTTTAAAATCAAACAACACAACCTACTAATAGAAGAGTCATAATGTAGGTTTCGTGTAAAATCTCCTATTTATAGCTGTTCTTATAAGCAAGTTGCTGGTCAGGTGTGATGGTAGACAAGGCCCTTTTTCAGTTGATTTAATTTTAATAAGTACAATTTTACTTAACAAAAGTAAGATTCTTCTTACCTCAAAGCACAAACTTTTTATCAATATGTGCTTGCTTCTATACCTCTTTGTATATTGTCCTGCAATTGATGATGTCAATGCTGTCATTGTTAAGCTATAGGAAGCACAGACACTTCATTTAGGTTGCCGTACCGGTGTTGTACTAATGTCATATTGGCTGATCATGTTATATTTTTTCAAAAATTGCTCGTGTTATTGTGTTGTACCTGTATTTGTATCCATACTTGTACTTGTGTCCATGCTTTCTAGGTTAAAGCTAGTGCAATATTAAGTATTTTGTGATTAGAACTAAACTATGCCATACTAAGAGCATCTCTAACTGTGTAGGCAAAAGCATAAAATTCTCTATAATAGAGAATGGAACCATAAAAACAGTTTCTAATGGATTCTTTATACCTAGATTTTTTTTTTTTGCTCATGAACAGTAGCTCATCAAATCTGATGGGCTATTGTTCATTAGCAATTGGATTTCTTGGATTAAAAAATTATACCAGTTACTTGTTATATCAATTCTTTCTCTCTCCTTTGGATTTCTTTTTTTTCTCTCATTCTCTTAGTTTCTCACATAATCCAAAAACAAAACAAAATCAAATTCTTAAAATAAAGTTGAATCAAAACAAGCAAATATTAAAAAAAAAAAGAAAAAAGAAAAAAAGAAAGAAAGAAAAACAAGTCGATCTGACCCCATTTATCACATAATCCAAACACAAAACACAAAACAAAATCCAATTCTGACCCAGCCTGGTGGTAGGGAGGAGGACAAGCAGCGATGGGGCGGCGGTCGTGGTAGTGCTGTATGGTGAACGCCGATCTCCATCGGCTTTGTCCTTTTAGCGACCTTGATCTCCACTGGCGGTGGGGCGGCGGACGACCAATAGCTCTCTCTCTCTCTCTCTCTCTCTCTCTCTCTGATGTGAAGTAAATGAGGTTGCTGGAAGGTTCTTGAGGAGTAAAAGAAAATAAAAGAAGAGGGATAGAGATCACTGGACAGTGGACACGTGTGTGGAGGAGAATGAAATGAAAGAAAGAAAAATAATATAAAGAATAAAAAATCCTAATTGAGAAATTCTACCATAATATTTTCACAATAAATTTTAAGTAACAGATTGTTATTAGTTAATATTAGTGAGAAAAATAATAATTTCAGTAGTGAGTTCAAATTAAAACTAGTAACAACTTTCCACATAAATTTTGTTGTGAAAATATTGCGTAAAATGTTGTGGATGTAACACTTCTTATTTGAAAATATAGTTGTTAAAAAAAGAATAAATTATGATAAAAAAAGAATAAAGAATGAATGAAGAAATAATATTTAAATGAAATAGAGAAAGGAATAGAGAATTTGTTGGAAAATGTATTTGAAAAAGTAGGTAGGTAAAAACTAAATATCACTGTTCATTTTCCAAACAATACAAAAATTTGGTGAATATGTTAAAGATGCTCTAAGATGCCTATTTTAGGTAGAACTAGAATGAAGAGATACTCCAAGAGGTTGCATGTTAAAGCTTTTTTTTTTTTTTGGGTAAGAAAGGAACTTCATTAAAAACTAAAAAAGAGGAGGAATAACTGGCCCAGGGCACAACCTGGGATGATAAAGGCCATAAAGGTCCGATACATAAACATTAAACAGATTCGGGGGAGGGGAAGAAAAGAACATAAAATCAGAAGAAAGCCTCGTCCCCATTCTGGCAAGGGCATGTTAATGCATTATACTTAATAGAACTCTGCCTTTCAGATGAAGAGAGAAGGGGTGGTGGATTTTTGTTTTGGAGGAGATGAGAAGAGGAGATATGGGACACGTTATCAGTCTGCATTATAGTTTCATGATGCCAAACTTGAATAGGTATCTCTTAAGTGTCAAATATTGGTTTTAAAATGTATATCTTTTGTGATTTTTCACTTTAAAATACGACGCTTGATCTAATTGCTTCCATGAGTGTGCTCATAAGTCATAATGTAATAATAAAGATACAGAAATGGATAGGATTAGGACTTCCACGTTTAATGGATAATAAAGATACAGAGAGGGATAGGATTAGGACTTCCACGTTTAATGGAGAAGAGGTAACATTTGACTATAACAGTGGCTTGTATAAGATTGTCCAATATGGGATCTAACTATTATATGATAGAAAATAGTATCACCTCTTTGACTCCATTCTATTTTAAATAATTATTCATTCTAAGACTCATAAAGTAAAACTTATTATAAATAAAGTATGATTGATAAAATTTACCAAATGACTCTCTAGACTCCACTCTATTCTAAATAATTATTCATTCTAAGACTCATAAAGTAAAACTGATTATAAATAAAGTATGATTGATAAAGTTTACCAAACGACTCTCTGACTCCACTCTATTCTAAATATATATATATATATATATTTTTTATTCATTCTAAGACTCATAAAGTAAAACTTATTATAAATAAAGTATGATTGATAAAGTTTATCAAGTAATTGCGTTTGGTGCCTGATTCAAATGAACATTATTAATCACTGGAGTTAAAAAAAGAATGAGTGGTATTGATACAAGTGGAAATAAGTAATTTAGCATTAGTAAAAACAAATTTGAAGGTTGAGAAATCATTCGTTCTCCACCTTGATTATATAATTGCATAAACACATGGATCCAACTAAATTTTCAAAGAGACAAACCAATGTCAATAATGTCCACACAATCTATGTCTTGTATAATGTATGTAATAAAATTTATTAGCCAAAATATACTTTTGGTTCTTTAAAATTTTTAAATAAGCACCTATTGAACTCTGAAGTTTGAAAAATGAGCAGTATTGATGCAAGTGGAAATAAAAAATTTAGCATTAGAAAAAAACAGATTTGAATGATAAAAAAGTTGTTTCCCACCTTGATTCTAGGCATAAACACATGGATCCAGCTAATTTTCAAGAAGAGAAACCAATATCAATGATGCTCACGCAATTTATATCTTCTATAATATATGTAAAAAATAAATAAAAAATTGTCAACATAATATACTTTTGGATAAATGATGCTCACGCAATTTATATCTTCTATAATATATGGGCAAAAAAAAAAAAAAATTATCAACATAATATACTTTTGGTCCATAAAGTTGATCAAGTAAGTACATATGGTTCTGGAATTTCAATTGAATATTATTGGTCCGAGTTTTCATAAATGAACGTTATTGATTATTTATATAAGTTGAAATAAACAATTTAGAATTTAGAAAAAAAAAATCGGAAGGATAAAAATTTGTTTTCCACATTGATGGTAGGCATAAACATATGGATCCAACTAATTTTTTAAGGAGACAAACCAATATCAATAGTATCAATGCGATTTATATCTTTTATCATCTATGTAAAAGAGAAAAAAAAATTTATAGGCCAAAATACACTTTTGATCCCTAAAATTTATCAAGTGAAAGTTTTTGGATCTTGACAGTTTCCTTCAACACTATTTATGTGTCCTTGAATTTTCATAAATGAACGCTATTTATAATTTTATACAAGTAGAAATAAATAATTTAGCATTAAAATAATAATAATAATAATAAAGGATAAAAAATTGTTTTCCATGTTGAGTATAGACATAAACACATGGATCCAGCTAAATTTTGAAGGAGAAAATCCAACAGTAATAGTGCCCACACGATTTATATCTTCTATAATCTATGTGTGTGTCTATATATATATATATATAATCTATAGGACAAAATACATTTTTGGTCCCTAAATACTATCAAGTGAGCGCTTTTGGTACTTGAGTTTTCATAAATGAACGTTACTAATATAATAGGAAATAAACTGTTTAACAATTGAAAAAATATCTAAAGGATAAAAAGCCGTTTCCCACCTTGATTATAGGCATAAATACATGGACCCAACTAATTTATCTGAAGGATAAAAAGCCGTTTCCCACCTTGATAATAGGCATAAATACATGGACCCAACTAATTTTCAAGGAGACAAACCAATATCAATAGTTCCCACACGATTTATGTTTTCTATAATCTATGTAAAATAATTTTTAGGCCAAAATACACTTTTAGTGTTCGTTTAACATGATTAATTTTACCATCTTATTTTACTATTCAGCTTATTTTTACTTTTATTATGAGCTTCATTGCACTTTTTGGTCTTATTTATGAGTCTCACTATACTATTTTAACTAACCTTTACTTTTATTTACAGTACTTTCAGCAAAAATTTTTAATTTTAGCAAAATAAATAAACTCCAAATAGACCCTTAGTCCCTAATTAAGTTAGTGCTTTTCGTTTCTGAAGTTTCAAATGAAAACTTGGTTCACAAAATTTTAAAAATGAGCACATTTTTTTTTTTTTTTTTGATAAGTTAAAAATTGATACAAGTGGAAATCAACAATTTGTATTGGGGAAAACTTAATTGGAGTAAAAGTTGTTTCCAAACTTGATTATAGTACACATGGATGCAGCTAATTTTACAAAGAGACAAGCCAATATCAATAATGCCCGCACGATCGAAGAAGAGAAAAAAACCCTTTGAATAAAAATGGACATTCTGACAACCCACAGTTTTGCTTAGAAGAAAAGAAGTCCCTAATCATATTTTGCAATGATTATGATGCATTTGCAGCTATATCACATGATTTTTTTTTTTGGCAATAGCATCATCACCAATGACAATGTAAAACATATTGCAACAAAAGCTAAACACTGAACACATGAAGAATTCCGTCTTTGTCAAAAAATTAGTATAATACACTGTTCCATGCCAACTGGCTGTAGGAAGGTTTCAAAACTATACTGCACTGTTTTATGTGTCCAGATTTTGGGGTCTCACCAAAGCTGACCACCTCAGAAAAAACTCAGCCAATTGACATGATAACCGATCATTCTTGCCATAGCATGAAATGGAAAAATGAAAATTGACGTCTGAATATAAGTTAAAGCTTTCAATTAAGACTGGCGAACTTGATCACCTACTTTGCAATAGCATCAGAAAACATCCAAGTACCGGCACCACTGAATGCAATCTTAAAATTTAGACAACCAACTTACAACATAAAAAATAAATGAATAGCACTAAAAATCCCAGTTTCATGTTTGCTGAATTACCCCTTGGTGTTGGAACCCCTTTTCCCAGCAAATCCACTTACAGCAAGAAGCCTTGACAGAAAGCCCTGGTTGCTGTCACTATTGTCCTTTTCACTGAAATTGCTTAAATTGCTTATAAGAGACCAGTGTGTTTCAAAGTCTGGCTCATAACCCCTTCGTTGCATCACTTGAATGAGCTCCGATGCCTTCTTGAGATTGTCTTCTAAGCGATACCTATTAATTACAGTAGAGTACATCTCCCTCGTTGGACTTTCACCAACCTGAAGCATAGAAATTAGAAAATCTTCAGCTTCTGCAGTTCGACCATTTTGGCAGAAGGCATGGATGAGCATGCCCGAAGTGTTAATGCTCTGCTTAAGATTCCTACACAACATTTCAGTATAAAAATCCATAGCTCCATCCAATGTATTTTGGGTACAAAAACCTTGAATTACTGAATCATAACTAGTAGAATTCGGAACATTTCCTTTCTTCAGCATCGTGTTCATAAGATCAACAGCTTTGTTCAGTCTCCCATACCGACAGAAGCACTTAATTAGATTGTCATAATTGATATTGTCAGGAATTAGGCATTTCTCTACCATCCTGTCCAACAGATCTTCTGCTTCTTGAAGCTTACCATGGGAAAGAAGGCCCCCAACAATTGCATTTTGGATGCTTGAACCATGAACCCAACCTCTTGATTCCATTTCTTGACTCAACTGCAAGGCTTTTCCAAGCTCACCAACATTACACAAGCTGCTAATTACTGCTCTCAAGCTCCGTTTACTAGGTCTAATTTCGTTAAAAATCATCATAGACAGCCAGTGCACAGTACTTGATACATCTTTACACTGAGAAAATCCATACACAAGAAAATTATAAGTGACTTCATTGGCTTGCAGTTCCCTCTCTTGCAATTCATCTAATATTTTATTTACAAGTGAACCGTTCCCTGTTGCAAAAAGAGAGAATATCAAA
This sequence comes from Quercus suber, assembly GCF_002906115.3. Taxonomy (NCBI): domain Eukaryota; kingdom Viridiplantae; phylum Streptophyta; class Magnoliopsida; order Fagales; family Fagaceae; genus Quercus; species Quercus suber. The sequence continues at coordinate 415,484 of NW_027069624.1, read as the reverse complement.
ATGTTGTAGATGATGAGGTCATTTGACTTGCTATGCCCAAGCATAAGCTCCTTCAGACTCAATGCATGAAGGACCCTACCCTCCAAAAACATCAAGCGCACCATATTCCGGTAACTTGAGATTGAGAGGCCTAAATTTTTTCTTATAATAATACCAAGTAGCTCCTCAACTTTCCTCATGTTTTTCACATGACAATGCCCCTGTACCAGCATGTTATAAATTTCTGCATCTGGAAGTAGCCCCTTCAAAAACATATCCTGGAATAGAGTGGATACTTCTTGAATGTTGCCTGTCATACAAAACCCTTTCATTAGCGCACAATGTAAAGGAAATGAATATGAAGACTGCTCTCTTAAACCAATCTCTTTTAAGGCAATGGCTTTCTCGTATCTGCCAGCCCTGCACAGCTCAGGAATTAATAAAACAGAAATATCCCAAGATGGAGCCAAATTTTCACCCAGCATATTGTCCAATATCATAAAGGCCACTGAAAACTTTTTTTCCTTACAAAACCCTCTTACAACATGGCTAAAAGCTGTGCGATCCAAGATGCAACCATACTTTAGAATTTCATCCAACAATAAATGTGCAACGCCTGTAAAACCTCTAACACAAAGCGTTTCAAGGAATGCAGAGAAAATATTGAACCCTAAGTGATGGTTATAAACTAGCATACATTCAAGAAGCTGTAATGCTTCCACAAGCATTTCTCGCTGGCAAAGACACCCCACAAGAGCTTTACAATCTTCCAATCCTGGTAACCATTTGTTTCTTTGAGCAATTTCCCAGCAACTATGAAGGTCCTTCAAGTTTCCTTTCTTACATAAACTCATTATTAGAGCAGTGTAGGCCTCATTCTTCACAATTAAATGCTGTTGGTGCATCCCGTCCAATATTATCCTCCCACCGTTTGTCAATCCTTTCTTGCTGTATGCTTGGACAAGCAAATTGAGAGTTTCTTGGTCAAGCTGATTAGCCAACTCTGGCATTTTCTCCAACAGCTTGGTGACTGTCTTGACATGGGAACGGGATGAACAAAGCCCTTTAACTAACACTGAGAAAACAGGCAAAGATATTTCTTGTCCCCATCGAATCATTTCATTTACCAGTTCCAATGCAGCTCTAAAATTTCCATGACTGCATTGCTCCATTACTAGTGAGTTAAAATCAGGTATCATGGAATCTTCAAGAACCCTGGCGACTGTTTTATCATACTCATCCAGGTCAGTATCTAAGTAGAGACCATTCCCAAGATTATCGAGAAACTCCGTTTTAGAAAATCCTGGATCATTGTCCCTTTTCAACCTCACAGTTGATGGATTGAACCCCAAGACCATAAATGCTTTGGAAAGTGGATCCTCCAATGGAGAGAGCTGAGTAAAACCATGGCTAGCCATCTTGCAGATTATCTTTTTCACTTCATCAAATTGTCTACCTTCACAAAATCCTGCTAATAGTATTCTGAAAGTTGATGCATTAGGTGGTGTCCCCTGATCCACCATTTCATCAAGGATGTCCTGGGCATGCTTCCACATGCCTTCCTTAAAAACCCCACTGACAAGAGCATTATAGGAACATATATTAGGTTTCAGGGATTTAGTCAACATTTCTGACATATAGACGAAGGCATTTTTCAGTTTCCCTTCACGACAACTCCAACCAATCAAAATCCCAAAGGTTATTTCATCAGGATTGAAACCCAAATCTTCCAATTCTCGCAAAAACAAGTCCGCACTTTCTGTGCCAGAATTGCTACATACACAATGTATAACCTTATTACCAGCAATAACAGTTGGGGCACACTTCATCTCAGCAAAGAAACTCAGCAGATCATCAAAGTCCTTCTTCTCACAGTACCCACGAGCAATTTCATTAATAACTAGGCTACTAGGCTCCAAACCGGAAACCACAGCCCTCTTGACAAGATTTCTTCCTTCTTGAATCTTTCCATCCCTACAAAGTAGTCTAATGACATTCTCAAAACCAGCTTTCTCTTCATCACTCAAATTAACATTATTCTCCAACATATCCCAACAAACTCGATAAGCCAATTGAATTTTCTTCTTTCGAACCAAAAGATTAAGAAGAACACAACAACATATCATGGATGGCACTAAACCTTGCCCCCTCATTCGATCATACACAATAATAGCTCTCTCTAATTCACCCTCACCAACATAAGCTTCAATCAAATTACCGAAAATTTCATGACTATCCAGTGAAATTCCTTGACTTTCAATTTTACAAAGCAAGAATTCAGCTTCCCTAAGCATCCCCACATGGACAAGCAACAAGGCCATGACTTCACACGACCGAGGGAGATGCTTAAAACCATTATCCTGATCATTAGCCCACTTGAAAATTTCCCACAAAGACTCAACCTTTCTAGCTTTAATCCCAATTTTCCCACTCTCATACTGAAAACCCAGTAATATTTCAAGCACATTTTCGGGTTTCAACACCGAGACCCTCAAAAATCTACGAGCAGTATCGGGTACTATATCAGATAAATCTAAAAGGAGGTCCTTCAGAGAGGCATGAGAAAAGTCGTTGCCTTTGTTCTTATCCAACAAATGGGAACACTTGAGAATGACAGACTGTGCAAAGCCAGTGAAGTTTATAGAAGAAAAATCTAAGTGGGTATTGTTATTTTGGGTTGTTGGTGATGATTGTGAGGGTGGGTCAGTGAGAGAAGTGGCGGTGGTGGTGGTGGAGAAGTGGTGGTTGGTGAAGAAGAGTGAGAAGAGAGAACGAACCTGTTTGATATGAGGCCTGTGAGAGTGGAAGGTGGAGAGGAATTGGAGCATGTGATTGTGAAGAGCTGTGATAGTGATGGTAGTGATTCTTGGTTGCATCTACGAAGAGACGCATAGCTTCCGTTCAGAGATTGAGGTGAACGCTGAAACTGAAAGCTTTCAGTTGCAGCCTCACAGCAATTTATTTATTTATTTATTTTTTTAAGGGAAGCAAGCAATTGATATTTTTGGTAGCCAAATTTCGCTCCGTTTGTTTTCTAAAATGTTTTCAAATATAAAATATTTTAGGTATTTAATTTTGGGGTTACAATAAAATTTTATAAGCACAAATCACCAAAATTGATGGTGAGAAACCTTCTCTCCTCTCAGTGTATGTTAAAAATACTTAGGACCTGATTGTTATAGGTATTTAAACACATATTTTTAGTATTTTTACACATATTTTCAAAAAATACAAACAACGTTACTAGAACAACATATCAAATAAGTCCTTAATATTCTATTAAAAAAAAAAATCTGTTGATATTTAGTGACTGCACCGACTACTAGACCATCGGCTTCGGCCGCCAAACCATTTGCACCGCTTTCGAACTGCCAACTTTGGCAGTTCAGCCCACTAAATTGACAACTTAGCACAGGGGGAGGGGGCTGGTGTACTTTTTATAAAATGTTTTACAATTTAAATGTTGTTGTAACCAATAAAGGATTTTATAAAATGGTAATATGCTTAATCTTGTGGAAATAACAATATAATAAGAGATGGTTTGTTTTTTTATTTTTATTTTATTTCAACAACTTATTTGTTGAATTGTTGACAAAATATATAATTTTTAGGTAAGTTTTATGCCAAATGTGTTTTTTTTTAAATAAAAAAAAAACTAGTTTTGTTAAATTTAAAGTTAAAATAAAAAATGCACAAGAAGTAAAAAAAAAACTTAAAGTTATTTAGATTTTGCCAAACATATACACATGTTTTGAGACGCGGGTCTTCTCATTTTATTTTTTTGGGGGTAAATTACACTTTTGTCCTCTATTTTTAAAATGATGCATTTATACTTAACCTCATGAGGTTGTTGTTATTATTTATTTATTTATATTTTTCTTATCAAATAATCAATAAGCCATTATCTTGAAATAATTATGTGAGAATCTAATTTTGAAAAAAAAAAAATTAACTCAATTTGTGATAAATATAAATGATCATATGAAGTTATTTGCTATATAAATCAAAATCTCACGAAGAGAACTATTATTTATAAAAATAGGAGTGAATTTTAAAAATTCTGAATCTTAAGAGGTTATTATTATTTATCCTTATTCTCCTTTTCAAAAATAAAAAATAAGAAATAAAAATACACAGTATACATGGGCACTCTTTTGTAATCTATTCATATATTTTTCTCCTAAACAAATTTGTTCTTTATTCTCTTTTTTCATATTATATGGTATACATTGAGGTCTGCCTAAATGCGAATGTTAATATCGAGTGTACTTTGTGGCAGTTTTAATGGAAATAGGATTCTAATCATACTTCAAACTTACCTTTCGTGTTGTGGAAAAATTATTCAATTCTCTGGAACAATAGCAATGTTCTTACCTCTTGTATAAACTATGGTGCCTATCATGAATTTAATAGATGGAAATCACTATTATATGAGAGGAAGGAACATAAATCCAAAAATATTGAATAATAACTCCCATATTGTTCATATACTGGGCATGATTGTTTGGAGGCACCAACATTGGTATTCATGTTGATCATTCAAAAATCACTTGCTTCCATTGGTGAGATCCATAGGTTGTAATCATTAATTAGATTTTGTAACTACATATCACATATTTGTTTCTCATAGAATACCGTTTGATTACATATATGAAAAATCTTAGAAAAGGAAAAAAAAAAATACCATTAATTAGATTTGCTAATTGCATATGACATATTTGTTTCTCATAGTATACCGCTTGAATACATATATAAAAAATCTTTAAAAATGAAAAAAAAAAATCAAAATTTATCAATCAAAATCTTAGTTTTATTCATGGAAATATTGAATTTTTTTTAAAAAATTCACTAGAAAATCCTAATCATTAACATATTGAAATATTAATCATAACATAAAGTGTGAATCAAGGTGTTAAAAAATATTGATATTTTCCATATTTAAAACTTTGTTATATACCTACTTTTTTGCCTTTGTGTCTCATTTCCCCAAATCCTTGTAAATCATGATCATCTCTAATTCTTCACATGATCCTCTTTGTTTCAAAGAAAATAGAAATGGTCAATTTCATGGTCAAGAATTAGTTTCCAAGAATCAAAGGCCATGTTTGATTCCTCTGAAAACATGATGTGTTTTGTTTTTATTTCTTCTTTTTTTTGGGGACCCACTAGTGAAAAACATGTTTGCCTTTTTTTTTTTGGTTTTCATTACCAAGATCCAAAAATGTGGGTATGAATATAGAAAATGAAAATAACTTTTGGTCATTTTCATTTTCAAGAAATATGAAAACAGTGGCATTCTTTGTCATAAATGTGAAAATGGATGGTACCAAGTGCTGTGTTTTTTTTTTTGATAATTCGATAATTACAATGGGAAGGGAAATTTAAACTTTGAATGTCTCTATTGAAAACACAAAAAAATGTCAATTAGTTGAACTACAAGCTCTTGGTGAAGTGCAGTTTCTTTCTATTTGCAAATATAGTTGACAAACTAACTAAATTGCCATCTCCATTTTCAAGTTCATAAAAAATTCCTCAAAATTTAATGAACGCTGATGAAGTTAGGTACTGTTTTTTTCACTTCTGTTGCAGTGTAGGTTAAATAATGTATGCATGGTATGACATTTCATTTTCTGGCTCATGATGTCTTTTGCTTTATCTTTTCAGAAAACTGCACATTTGTGTAGTGCATACACGGGATCCATCAATACGTCGAGAATATTGGTCTACATGGATGTGCAGCAGATCTGCTTCATTATTAACAATAAAATCTGCAAGTTGAAGTTGTTGTCCATCTATCGGCAGTGCAAATATAATGCAGGCTTAGTGTAAACAAGTGGATGAGATAAATTAAACTACCATATTGCATCAATCAATAGAGAGAAACAGCCAAGTAGAAATCACTTACAGCAAGTCAAACAGGAGGAAATGAAGTATGTCAATTGAGAGGGTGGCAGGAAAGTGCAGGAACCAAACAGAAGTTGGCAGCCAACTCATCTAAGTGCAAGCACATAAATCTAATAATTATTCACTACTCCACGAGTGCAATCAACATATTACGTTAAAACAATTATTATTTTTCCCTTTAACATATATCATGTTAATAGCCAGTACTCCAGTATTTAGTCAAAGAATTGACTAAAGCCTAAAATAACTATTGAAAAAGGGCCTTATTTTTTAAACAAGTGCAATCACCATTACGTTAAAACAATTATTATTTTTCTCTCTAGCATATATCATGTGATAGCCAGTACTCCAGTATTTAGTCAAAGAATTGACTAAAGCCTAATATAACTATCGAAAAAAAAAGGGCCTTATTTTTTCATATGTATGCAAGTATGCAAGATTGCTCCCGTATTTCAAGGCAGTTAAGGGCCGGTGCACTGGGGCAGGCTCGCTGTTCTTGAGCAGAAGGCACCATCACTCCCTATTGAGAACTTTACTACCACTGATCTTTAAATGCAACAATAACAACCATTTGGAAGAAACACACGAAAAAGATATCCAAAGATTCTGAATTTTCATTTAACATCATATAATCTGTTGAGAATTCATAGCCAACTCCAAAATTTTTGGAATTAAAGCATATTGTTGTTGTATATATTTTTAATGCTTACAGTTAATTCCATACAACAAGGACAAACTAAAATCGATTTAAAAGAAAAAACAGCGCAACCTATTCTCTATACCAACGGAGGCATCTACACAAGTACAATCTGAACTTGTGTTCTAGTATGGCCATCCTACTCCAGCAGGTGATTCAACAAAGAGGAGATTTGATGCTACAAAATGAAAATAATAGAAATGATTAGATAGATGCATTAGTATCAGAATTTGAACATTAAACAAAGTAAAATTAATTCCATGCTACTCACTCCCAGTCAAATGAACACAAATCCACATTACATGTTATGTGACGTACCTCTATTCCATGCCAATAAATTTTTTCAAAGGCCTTGATGACCTCTAGGATTAAATGGACCCAACTCTGTAATGGCACCTCCACTAATAGAGGAAGAAACTGGAACTTGACCGTCACTATCAAGAATTTTGCGTCTAAGAACCTCACATTAATGTTTCACAGCTCTCTCTCTCTCTCGTGAATGAATTTTATCGAGTATTTATAAACTTTACATCCTTTTTCACCCTCAAAAATCAAGCCCATGACTTAAATTGGAAGCTCATGGGACAACAAAATTACAACTCTTCCCATCTCACTGCTAAAACTGGGAAAAGAATCAGAAAATAATATTTTAGAAGGAGAGTTTCGTACTCTAGATCATAATAGCATGTTCTGAATATCAAATAAGCCCTCTTAGAACAATCAAAATGGAATTGCTAAATGCCTGAATCTGAAACAATGTTTTTCTATCAAACAGAGAGAACCAGAGATGAGGGACTTTATGCAGATCTAGACCTCCAAAAACATTGGTCTAGTCCACTTAATCCGGTTGGTTCTTAGCCAAATACTTCATCCCGAGTGAATGTCTTCTACCCACCAATCTACTTTATCTTATTTGGCATAAACGGACAGGATCTTGTCTTAATGTTTGCTAAAGTAAGACCAGATATAAGAGAGCTTTTACCACTCTTCCTCAAGTAAGAAAGAATCAATGTCAGCAACATAACCATCTTCTTTCATTAGAGCTGTCAAATCCTTCAGAATTGCATAGATTTCACCAGCACTGGTATGAGACCTATCCCCTGCAACAAATAAGTTCTTATTTTGTTCCACTTCAATCCAGCTACATCCAGGAAACTTTCTAACTCCTTTTTCTTTCATTTTCCTCCTCAAAAAGTTAACCCCATCCCAGTTTCCTGATGCAGCATATATATTAGAAAGCAGCACATAGGATGAAGAATTCAGGGGATCTAACTCAATAAGTTTCTCAGCTGCCCTCCGCCCCCTTATTTCATCTCCATGTAATCTGCAAGCACCAAGAAACGAGGCCCAAATCATAGCATCGTCATGTTCAAATTTTACTTTGTCAACTAATTCTTCCGCTTCTTCAAGGGAACCCCATCGGCCAAAAAGATCGACCATGCAGGCATAATGGTCTACTCTGGGCTGAATGCCATAGTAATTGACCATATTGCCAAAAATATGACGGCCTTCAGATACCTTCCCTGCATGACTACACGCAGTGAGAACACCAAGGAATGTGACATCGTCTGGCATGACACATTTTTGCTTCATCTCATCAAATATCTTAAGCGCATATTCTGCATAACCATTTTTAGCTAACCCCACTATCATAGAGTTCCAAGAAATAACATCATTTTTACTGCCCATTTCTTCAAAAACTTGCACAGAGCTTTTTACATCCCCACATTTGGCATACATATCTACAAGGGAACTACCTGTTAACTCATCTAAGTCAAAACCAGTGTGGAAAATGAGGGAATGGATCTCCCAACCATCTCTCAAAGAAGATGAGACAGCACATGCATGAAGGACACTGACAAATGTAGCTTGGTCTGGTAGGGCATTCTCCCTACGCATTTCTCGATATAAATGCAAAGCCTTCTCACAGAAATCATTTTGAGCGAGTCCTGAAATAAAAGCAGTCCATAAAACTGTACTTTTTGGATTTGGAAACTCTGAAAAAAGAATATCTGCATCTTCTTTTCTTTGGAATTTCAAATACATGCCCAACAGAGAGATGCCCAAGAAGTCACCATCAAACAGAAGGCCCCATTTTACTATAAGACAGTGGATTTGAATTCCCAGTATTAGCATAAGTGATCCATTACATGCATCTAAAATGCTTGCAAAAGTGATTTCAGTTGGATTTAGTTCTACAGCCCGCATCTCACAAAACAAATCTATTGCTTCCTCTAAATTATTTTGTGCACACCCGGCAATCAGAGCATTCATGGAGACCACGCTTCGCTCAGGCATGCAAGCAAAAACTATGCGTGCTGCCTCAATAACCCCACACTTAGCATACATGTCAATAAGAGAGCCCCCGACATACAGGCTTGTTTCCAGACCAGATTTAACTGAGAGACAATGGACTTCCTTTCCTTGCTTAAGTGCTCGAACATTTGCACAAGCACTAAGTATACTGGCAAGGGACACCTCATCAGGAACAATTCCATACAAATTCATTCTACGGAACATGTAGAGAGCCTCATCCTCCTCCTCTTCCTGCACATACCCAACAATAATTGCATTCCAAGAGACATTGTCTCGATTGCTTATGAGCTCAAACTGTTTCCTTGCCTCCTTTAATGTCCCAGATTTAGCATACATATCAACCAATGCATTACCCACAAATAAATTTGATGACAATCTGTTCTTGATAATAACCGAATGCAATTGGCGACCCATTTCTAGATCTTCCAAGCAAGCACATGCACTCAAAATGCTAGTATAGGTAAAATCATCAGGATGAAAGCCACATTCTTTCATTTTAAAGAACAACTGGATTACTTCATGGGCATACTCATTCTGTGCATAACCTCCAAGCATCGCATTCCACAACACAACATTTTTCTCATCTAAAGCTTCAAATACTTTCTTCGCAGCATCCAGTTTCACACATTTGGCATACATATTAATCAAAGAACTGCCTGCATAGACATTTGAATCCAACCCCTGTTTAATTGCCTGAGCATGAACTAATAGGCCGTAGTCTAGAGCTCCCAAAGTGGCAATTGCACTTAATACACTCCCAAGTGTAGATCTTGTGGACTTCACTCCAGCTTTCCTCATATTCAGGAAATATGTAATAGCTTCCACATTGTAACCTCTCTGGGCATGCCCTGAAATCATCACATTCCATGCAACAACATTCGGATTGGGCATCTTGGCAAACATTTCACAGGCATAATCAAGCTTTCCAATATTCATACAAGCACTTATGACAGTAACAAAGGCCACCAGGTCAGGAACACGGCCAACTTTCTGCATCTCCTCGAACAGTTTAAGTGCCTCCTTGGGCAAACCAACTTGAACATAACCAGCAATCATGGCAGTCCAAGAAACTGTGTCTAAATCCACAGCCCCATCAAATATACGCCGAGCATCACTCACACAATTGCACTTGGCATACATATCAATAAGTGCACCTTCACAGAAAGAGCTTGATTCAAGCCCCATCTTAAAAACACTACAATGGACTTGCCTACCACACACAACATCCACCATTCTTGCACAAGCAGACAGAACAATTGCATACGTGTATTCATTTGGCAATACTCCACAGTTCCTCAATAACACAAAACACTCAACAACCTTTTCCCAAAAGCCCCGCCTCGAGTACATGGAAAGAACCGAGTTCCAAGCCAATACACCCCTGTCCTCCAACTGGTTAAATGCCTTCTCAGCGAAGTCCACATTGCCACACTTAGCATAAAGATCTACAATGGCGTTTCCTAGCGACCCTTTTGAAGAAAAACCAAGTTTCAGACTCTGGGCATGGATAATTTTGCTGGTGTTCAAAGCATGAGCCAGCAGTTGAGGCATTTCGTCGAACAGGTGGCGGGTTCGGATTTGTTTGCATTGTTGTAGGCAGGAACGTAAGAGATCGGCATATATGTGATTCTCTGAAGGCAAAAGGGGTTCTGGGTTTTGGGTATGTTGAAAAGAATCATGTGGAATAGCGGAGAAGTTGTAATGGCGATGGAGAGAGTGTGCGGCTCTGAGTCTGAAGGGAGGTCTGGAGTGCATTGAGTCATGGACTCACTTCAAATGCTTCGCGCCAAAGCTTAATAAATAAAATGGCGCAATGGACAGTACAGTAGGCTAAATTATCCAATTACAATGTTTAATTGTAAAACAATCTTTATGAAAGAACTCGAAGGAAAAAAAAAAAAAAAAAAAAAAAAAAAAAAAAATTTTAAAAATGTTTTTTTGAGAATTAAAAAAACTGTCATTACTTTTTTAATTTTTAAAAAATTTTTTTAAAAAATGAAAATTAATATATACCTTAAAGACACACATTAATAAAATCATAACAACTTTTTTAATTTCCAAAAAAATATTTTCAAAAATAAAAAATTTAATATATACCTTAAGGACACACATTAATAAAATCCTTACTATAAAAGAATTGTACTTGTCGTAGAATATCAGTTAAAAGTTAAAAAGTTAAAAGTTAAAAAGTTAACGTTTTTAACGTTTTGTTGCGGTTCTATCTAATATTCTTTAATACGGGTACTTTTATGGTCACACTTGACGAGTGGGTTACAATGGTTGCCTTTGCCCTCCTTTTTGTTTATCAAAATCTTCTATTCCCTTTCTTCTTTTATTATTATTATTATTATTTTATAATAATCTTTTATTTCATTAAGAGGGCATTTTTTTAGTTAAATTATTTGTTTAAATCCACTTTTTGCTTTACATTTTAACAAACAAACAAAATAAGCAAACATTTTTTTTATTACTTATAATCACTTTTTGTCTTGTTTTTCAACAAATAAGCTAACGAAAAAATAGGGGATGCCAAACCTAACCGTGTTCTATTTGTGTTGAATACAATGAATAGTTGAAAATAAGGCACTTGTTTTCTTTTAGAACACTCCTTTAAGCTTTGAATGGTAAAAGACTAAGAGGAGATGAAAAAGTGGAAAAATTGAAAATATAGAAATGATGGAAAAATAAGAGGAAAGAAAAGATTATTTTATGTTATTTTATTTCATGTGTGAAAAAAAAAAAGTGTAAGGATAGAAAATGATTATAACTTTCCTTTATTTTTCCCTCAAAAATATTTTTTTTTCTTTTATTTGGTTGATTAATTGGAGAAATAGAAGGAAAAAAAAAATTGTTATTTGGTTAAATTTCTATTTGATATGATTAATAAATCCTCATCCTCTATTATGAGAATTTTATTTGGAAAGTCGGTGAAATAAAAATAGAATTTCATTTGAAGAGGAGGAGTAAAAACCCGGAATATAAGATTTTTAAAAATTTCTATCGGTAGATTTAGCGGTATGAAGTAGCAGGGAAGGTGAGTGTAGTTTATTTTGAATAGTAAAGAAAATTTGTGTATAATTCGATATAAAAAAAAGAGGTCATTGCAATTTCAATACTCTCAAGGCAAGTCCGTGCAATTGTTGACCATGACCATCATAGTTTTCACCATTCGTCTTAAAGATCACAAATGCTAGGTATCTTAGCCTATCAGCTCTACAGGTTGCAATCGTTGAAACAAAAATGAAAAAGAGAAAGAAAAAGCAGCTCTAACATATGAAGTTGTAATTTGTAGACCATATAGAAATCAAGCAAAAAACAACTATCTTACCCCACCTATTGGAAGAATCTTTCCACACGGTTCCCACCATATATTCCAAGTTGAAATGAAGTTTCATTTTTTATTAGATGGAGTTTTATGATTGATCCAGTTGGATTATATGACAATGACCGCAAGAAAATTTGGATCAAGGTCATTCTTATTATGTATTTTTTTTTACTAATTAAGTTGAAGTCATACGAAGAATGAAAAATGTCATACGCGCCAAGAAGTATGCAGTCATAGAAAGCCAAGTTTCTTCCCACGTGCTTGTGTTTGGAAGTCTTGTATATGTTCATATTGTCAATAAAGAAATATCCAAGGTATAATAAGCTACAAGTTAAAGAAAAAGAAAAAAAGAAAAAAAAAGAAGAAGAAGAAAGTATTCATTGTTTATGATAACAAATTTCAATGATTATAATCCAAGCACAAGAGACCATTCTTTGAAACTGAAGTAATGTTTACAAGACTGTCACCAACCTTTTCTTCATCAAAAATAAATAAATTCAAGTGAAAGAGTACTTGCACAGGGATGGAGCCAGGATTTCTCCTCCGGTAGGCCAAAGTATGAAAAAAAAAATCACTCTATGAAGCATTAAACAAAATATAAATAAAAAAGACTAGTTATTTCTTAATGTATTTCAAGTTAATCATCTATCAAGATGAACTAAATTTTGTAGTAATTTCGCTTACTCTAAAGTTAGAGGTTACCATGAAAAAAAGAAAGATAAAATGATGGGTATAAGGATGAAAGAAAAGTCCAACTTTGAGATTATACAGAAAACCAAACAATTTAATATGAAAACAATGCATTCAATTTGATGCTAGTGAAAATACTCAGTATTATGTTATACTCAAAACTACATAAAAGAAGAAGAAGATTATTTTCAAAACATAAACTGTTTTCAATTCTCTGTAATATAGTAACAATTCTTGATTCTAGGTATTTATTAACTAAAAATAATTTTTATTTTTGGTTTCAAGAGGGTCATAGGTGTACGTCAATTGGTTAGTTCTATTTTTGGGTCCGTTTAATACTAACTTTGGAGAGAATTTATTCTTAGAAAAAAAAAATTGAAGAGAATTAAATGAAATTACTAAAAGCCTAATTATTAAAAAAATATGGGTAAAATACTATTTTGGTTCCTAAACTTAAACAAAAATTTGTTTTTCATCCCTAAACTTTAAAAAGTTCTTTTTCATCCTTAAACTTTGTAAAGAGTTTTTTTTTTTTTCAATAGTTTTGAGACAAAAATAAGGATTAAAAAAGAAAAAATTTCAATAGTTTAGGGATGAAAAACAAATTTTTAGTAAAGTTTAAGGATATAAATAAAACATTTTTAATAGTTTAAGGATGAAATTTTTTCTATAGTTTAAGAATGAAAAATAAACTTTTTAAAATTAAAGGAGGAAAAATAAAGTTTAGGTAAAATTTAGGTATCAAAATAATATTTTACCCAAGAAATATTCATTGGTGTAGGGGAGCTCACTCCCGCCCCTTAGTAGCTCTGTCTCTGGTATTACATTCTAGAGTCTCTAAATATAAAGAGGAAACTGCACAAATAGAATTAGAAAGTACGTGGTTGATGTGAAACCTAAAAGATTGATTTGATGAACTTTTTCAAGATATGAAATGGAGAAATTCTATGGATAAAGAAATCAAGCCAATTGATAAAAATAATTTATGGGGCCTTACAACTTCTCCATAAGGAAAGCAGGTAATTAGAGTCAAATGGATATTAAAAAAGAAAAAGAAAAAGAAAATGCAAAAGCAAAAGATGAGGGGTAAATGAAAACATTACAATTCATTATGATGAAGTATTTATTCATGTTGTTTGATTAGAGGCCATCAGATGGATTACTTGCTCCCCAGAATAGATAGATAATCTATCAAATGGATGTTGAGCAGTCCATGGGATAATCATTAGAGGGCATGAAGATAAAGTTTTTAAGTTGAACAAAGCACTAAGAGAATAGAATAACAGAATAGATAGATATGTTTTTGAGCATGCTTGTCTTGCACTATGGCTAAAAAATTTGATGAAGAATCTGCACTTTGCATAAAAAGAGAAGCTATATAATTTTCATTGATAACAGATTAGAACATAAGATAAGATTGGCCAAGAATTCAATGTTCTAATAGTAAGCAAATCAATACTAGGCATCATTTCATTAGAGAATATATTGTAAAAAAGGAGTGAAGCTTAAGTTTATGAAATCATAAATTTAAATTACTTATATTTTTATCAAGCCATTCAAGAGTAATATTTATTTAGTTACACTTTTTTTTTTTTTTGAAGTAAAATAGTTTTCCATTTTCAGGCTCTTGTTTGCATGTAAAATGTGATTAAGCTTATAAAATATTTTCCGTTGATCGTAAAATCATATGTAACACGTTTCACATTTAAAAACTTAGTAAAAAATTCTACAAAAATACACAGTGGCCCTCCCCCCATCTAGTGGCTAGGTTACCATGTCGACAGTTTGGATATTGGAGCTGTTATTTCGAAAACGGTTTTGCCGCTTCAATTGTAGGTGCTAGTTGCCAGGTTGCAAAAGATGGTAGCTCAATAGTTGCAATTGTCCGTTTGATAGTTGGTGCCGACTATCTAGTCATCAGAGTTGCTACTTTGGAGACCAATGCCAGTAGTTTGGTTGTAGGATTTGTTGGTACAGTAGCCAAAATGGTGGTTCGATCACCGACAGTTTCAGTGGCTGAGCTACCGATTTTGGTGTTTTGTGCTTGAAAAATTTAAATGTTATATCAAACACTTGAAAATATTTTTCTTCAAAACAAACGGAGCTTAAAAATTAACTTTAAAAGTAGTGACCAAAAAAAAAAAAAAAGGATTGCATTTGTTGATATTTTGTTATAAATAGGTGCTAATTTGGATAGCCACCAAAAAAAAAAAAAAATCGGCCCCTCAGTAGAAATCTTGGCTCCAAAGTCCAAATTTCTAATGTTAATATAACTCTTCCGTAATTGAATAATTAAGGTCATGCATAATTGCTTATCATTCCCTAAACAAGGTCATGCATAATTGCATATTATTAGCAAAAGAATAGGGTTTTTTTTTTTTTTTGGTTTATAAAAGGTTATAGAGCAATAAGAACAGTTAGATAAGGTCTTTAACATGATATATTAATTAGATAATTTTATTTCTCGTTTATAAGTATTCATCAAGTGGATTTATATATTTCAATCTTTTTTTCATTAAATCATGTGTATATATTTCCACAATCCTTTGTTCAAAATTTTTGATGTTGGAGTATTGGAGATGAGATTCAACTGGGTTCCTTTGTGTTCAACCTGGTTCCTCAAGTTCCAAATGCATTCTAGAGTAAGACTAGTGCTTTGCTCCTATAGTTCTTTCAACTTCTGTCCTGATCAATAAGTTCCTGTGTTTGTGTCTTCACTTTGGAGTTTAATTAGTTGACACTGGTTAGCCACGCATCTAAAGCTCCATTCAAGTTGGGGAAAAATCTTCCAATACAACCATTATAAGAAAATTATTGTGTACTCTTGGAGTACGTACGTACTCTCTCTTCTTACATGAATGGTGGATCTCATTAAATTCATAGTGAAACCCACCATTTTTGTGAGAAGCCGAAGTATGCATTTATAGTACTTCAGAAGTATCTAATAATTTTTCACCATTATATGCTTTTTCCATACAGCTGATGACATAATTAATGCTCCCAATTCCCAAATGGATTCTCATTCTTGTAAAGATTCAAATTCTCTAGGTTTCTTAAGGTACTCTACTAAATAGATTTTCTTAAATCTTAGTCATTTTTTAATGATTTTGTGGTCTAAATTCTTCCATGTCAGCATTCCACTAACAATAATCTTAATTGTTTTGTTTGCAACATTATTTTATTATCTTAAGAACATTGTTAGCGGAATGCTGATATGGCAGAATGTAAACTATTAAATCATTAAAAAGTGGTTAGGATTTAAAGAAATTTATTGATAGAGTACTCTAAGAAATTTAGAGGATCTGAATCCTGTAAGTAATATTATGAACATACCTTACCCCACGAAGCATGCTGCTTTGTAATCGTATAACTGTTCAATCAATAAAGTTTTATGTCGTTTACCTTTAAAATGAAAGTGTATATAGCTATAAAAGATAAGAAAAATGAAACTTTTAATACTTGAAATGAACGTTTTTAATTTTATTAATATGGAGAGATCTTTCGCTAAAATGCAAAAAGATCCCTTAAAGTTTTAGATAAATTGCAAACTGATTTCCTGTCTTATAAATTTTCCATTATTAATTCTTAAATCTTAAGTTTTAAGAATGGTCCAAATTTAATCATTCAATTCTATTGTAATTTCTTTACCCATAACGGACAAAAAAAATAATTAATGAAATAATATATGCAGATCATATAACTAATTTCTGTCAATTATAATTGAGGGAACTAATAAATAGAATGTTAAGAAATGGCAAAAACTTGAAAAACGAGAAAAACCATGCCTCCCTGTCTCCGTCGCTCACAATGAACTTAATTAGATAGCTTTGAAGTGATATAGATAAAAGACAGACCGCCCTCGCCCTAAAAATAAACATACGGGTCCCTCCACAAGTACCAAAACCAAGCCCATGGATCTATTAATTACAAGTTTCTCTTGCGTGCCCATTCAAACAATAGAAAAATTATGTTTTTACATTGTAGACTAAATATTGTATATACTTGCACGAACAATATATATGTATAATATTATATATTTTTTATGCAAATGTATACAATTATACATGTAAACTTTATAGAATTGTATAGTGAATGTAAACTACGTATTATTGTCCTAAAAAATATTACAAATTTTATTGCATAATTTTTTATAAATTTATATGTTAAATATTAAACATAACGTAAAGACTTATTAAAAAAAATTATACAACATAAAATATAATTAAAAATATATTATTATGTTATTAATAGAATACTAATTATATTCATTGTTACGATGGTTAGTAAGATTTTTGTAGTAAACTAGTGGTAATTTTAGCATGTTCTAATTTTTATTAGGTTATGGTTTCTTTTGTCTTAAGTTTATCAATTTTTTTTTTTTTTATTATTATTATAACAAGGGAGGGGTTATGTAACAATGTCATTGAACTATGCTTTTATTTTTCAATTTCTTTCATGCTCCTTAATTATGAATAAAACTTCTAAGGTAGAGACCAAATTTCAATTATGTATATATATGCCATATTGTCTATGATATATAATAACATTTTTATTTAATTGTTTATCTATTTTGTAAATTATATAGATTAATATTTATTTATTGTCTATGATAATCTTTTCTTGGACTATATATGTCACTACTTGTATTATTTTCTTTGCTGTTTGGTTGACAACTAGCAAGGGAGAGTGAGAGAATGCCACAGTACTTAAGTACAAATCTTTTAGCTGTCATATATGGTCATAGTTGGAGCAGTTAGATCATCATATATGTCATAAATATATATAATGTCTTCTCAACTTAATAAACTTCATTACTTTTTCCACTATTTGAACTACCCAACTGGAAATGAGTATGACCAAGCGTTCTCGATTGCTTTACAGTTGCACTTGCACCTGCATATACGTTTGCGTCTGGTGAAAAAGTTTGGTCCACCATGTTTACTGGTAAAACTTAGATCTAGCTACTTTTTCCGAGTAAAGATTAGAACTACAAGATTTTTTGGAGTATCTGTGGAACACAAGTCACATTGAAACTTGGTCGATAGAAGAATATTTCGATATTCAATTAGTTCACATCACGTTTACCACGAATTTTCACATTCGGAGAGAGATATAAATCAGTCCTTTATCTTATCTTCTATTCTTGTTTTATTTTGGGGGTTTCAAATGTGAGGATTAATTTGAACCGATGATATATGGTCTATACTATATTAATTATATATAAAACATCTGCCCTATACACTGTTTCACCTCACAAGTCTATCTTCAAAGATTTGAACAACACGTTTTTCACCCATTGAACATTCGTGGGTATGATTTGTTCCTTTCACACACAGTATAACCTATTTAATAAATGCATGCATTAGAGAAAGAATAGTTAAAGTCTGCTTAATATTTCTTTTTTTGAGAAACTAGTCTGCTAAATAAATTTATTTCTAAATGTTCAGTTTATTATTATTATTTTTTTTCAATTGCATGAGAAATGCGTAAACTGATCCATACATTGAATATTTTGAGTTTATCAGTTAGGACTCTAATAAATGTCTCATTGCTCATGTAAATATTTTAGTTCCTTTGGCTTGGATAGCTGTACAGACAAGCCTCCTTTTTTTTCAAAAATTAATTACTTGCATTTGAAGTGGCTAATTCCATCATGCCATGTCATTAGTCAAATGATACATTCAATTGAATATGCCTATATTTAATCCTTAAATTGTTTTTGGTTCTACATTGCTTAAAGTATCCATGAATAAGTATCACATTTTCATCCCTTAGAAATGCCATTTGTGTCATCCCACATCAATCAAAAAAAGTGCACATCTCATATGATTATAGTCTTGAAATTAGTGTAATTGAGAAAGTCTATTTTATAGTTAATATTTTATTTTTTGAATTTTACAAATTATGATGTGATATTTTTGTAATATTTAGAGTATATTTGGATACCGCTTATTACTAAAAACTGAAAATACTGTAACAAAATAATTTTTAAATGTGTGAATAATGCCGTGACACTTATTTTTAATGAAAATTTTGCTTAAAAAAGAAGTTTGTGGATCTCATGAACAGTGCACAGGATCCACTGCCAAATGCTGGACTCAGCTGAAAAATCATTTCAGCTATATCCAAATGTTCACTTAGAATGCATTTGCCAACAGATATTTGTGCGTTTTGCCTTTTTTTGGGCTAGTTTCATGGCACTGTTCACGGACCAGCCAACTTTAGTAAAACGCAGCAACAATGTTTTGCCTTTTAAAAATTATTTTGCTATAGTGTTTTTAATAAGATTTTAGTTTTTAGCAAAATAAGTAGTATCTAAACAGACCCTTAATTAAAATCATGAAATTGATGCATTTTAAATTAAGAGGATCCTCGTCCCATGATTTTTAGACAGAAATTAGGATCCGATAATCTAATTACCTATCCAAAAATAAGGGACTGAAGAATAACTCAACTTCTAGTAACACAAATCTGATTAGGAAGATTACAGCACTTATTGCATTGATCATTAGGAAGTTTGGGCTTAACAAGCTAGCCCAAAAGGTACATATGCATAGCAAATACTCCCTGCAATATTATAGCAGAAAGCTTAAAACTTCCCTGTATGATTTCTTATACATATCTGACATTTAGGTGGCTGTTTGTAGCTAAAGAAAGTAACACAACATTACTTTGATATTTTACAATCAGTCACTGGCACAATTGTTATTAATAAAAATAGATCCTAGTAGTGAGGAAACATGCATTAATTCTTTGGCAATTCCTGCATCACTTGGTCAAACAAATCTGTGCCATCATCGTAGTATGAAACATATGGTGATATTGGAAGCTCATCTGGGATATAAATGTTGTCTGCTATAAATGGTTCAGTCCAAAAGTCTCCAAAGGCTGCGTCAAGTGTTTCGAACGAAGCAAGAACGTCTTCTTCAATCCAATTTATGCCAGGTATGGATGAATGATCACTGCCCAAAGAGGAGAATTTTGCAGAAGATACTTCTGGGGACAATGGAGAGCTTTCTAAGATATGGTGGAAGGGATCATTGGCATGAAGGCTTTCAGTTTTGAGTGTTTTCTTTGAATATTTCTTCAAGTCCATGTTTTCCAAGGAATTTTGTGATGTCTCCAAAGAAGAAAGACTATCTTCTTCAGTCCAATTTGTGCCAATGACAGTTGAATTGTCACAGCTCAAAGAGGATAATTTAGAGGAAGAAAGTTCCGTGGTCAATGGAGAGCTCTCTAAACTTTGGTTAGGAGAACAACTGGCACGAAGACTTTCACTTTCTGATTCTTTAATTTTCTTGGCTTTGCGTTGGGAAGTTTTTGCAATTTTCTTTACATGCTTCTTTAGGTGCGTGTGCCAATGGTTCTTTATCTCATTGTCTGTTCGTCCGGATAAATTTTTGGCAATCATAGACCACCTGAAAGGAGAACATTTCACGTTCACTGAACAAGCTTATAAATGAAGGAGAGCAAGAAAAAAAAAGGAACAAACAAATATTTTTACTTGTTCTGGTAAGGATAAACAGTAATTGTTTATCCTGACGTACACATATAATACCTATGGAAACTTGGGGAAGAAAACGTAGTATTGTTTTATATTTTGGTTCATAAACTTAGTTTGATTTCATAATGCTAAAATTTATTGAGGAGTTTCAAAAGGTAAAATGTTTTTATACATACTTGTTTCCAGCTTCTTCATGCAACTTGAAGATTAAATCCTCTTCTTCTTTGGTGAAGTTTCCACGTTTTACACCTGGTTGGAGGTAATTCACCCATCGCAGCCTGCAACTCTTGCCACACCTTGATAAACCTGTCCAAAACATCATATTTTATTGTTACATAATACTACTTAATTAGATTCATTTCTTATCTCTCTCATGCATGTAAGGTTGTCGGAAACAAATAACTAAAAGTTAGATAAATAGAATTAATGTAAGAAGGCCATACAATAATGAAGTATCATCATGCATGAAGAGAAATTTTGTTACATGAACAGAGTGAGAAACATTAACATGCAAGAAAAGATGTTTTTCCTAAAAACATTTTGTCTTCTAGATGAAATCCTATAACTTATCTCTTTTAATCTTCCAATTTAGTCAAATGGAATGCTAAAATGGTATGTTCATATTCATATTCACTGAACCTAGACAAAAAAAATATATAGAATCATAGAACCGTAGCCCTAGGTAAATTTTAATTTTCAAAAAAGAAAGCTAAAGACTGTATCCACGCTTTAAAATATATAATATAGCTTTATACCTGCGAGCCTGGGAAGTTTGCACCAATTTGAGTGGCCATATCTATGAATATAACTTCTTAGCTTACCATCTTCTTCTGGAGTCCATGCACCTTTCTTAAGTCCATTTTTGTCATAGAAGGGGCCTCTCACCATCTCTCTCTCTCTCTCTCTCTCCCTCTCTCTGTCTCTCTCTCTCTCTGTACGTAGTCTTGTCGCTAAAAATAATTGATACCTTTATTTATAGTATGCTAGCTAGCTATTCTCAGTTTATGACAATGGAACTATCACAAAACATTTTATGGGGACCGTAGGGCCCTAAGGAATATACATTCATGATGCCATTAAGGATAAAATAATACTAAAGGTTTGGGAAAGAGCTAGCTAGACTTCATAAAGTGACCCCAAGACTTGGAAAAATAAATATAGGGTAATTACCAGGTGAATTTCATCACCATTTTCTGCTCTTTATAAGTTTATGTAAAGTCATTAAGTCCATATTCTTAGCACTAGTGATAAATGCATTCATGAAATCGATTCAAAGGGAATTCTTTGGGTATATACTTTTTGTAGATAATATAATTTTAGTGGATGAAACTAAACAAAGAGTTATTGTCAATGTGGAAATTTGACACTACACCTTAGAATCTAAAAACTTTCTATTAAGTTGGACTAAAATAGAGTACATGAAATGTGAGTTTAGTAAAACTAGAAACAAAGATGAAATGGTTGTAAGACTCGATATTCAAGAGATTTCAAAGAGCAAGAGCTTTCAATATCTTTGGATTAATATATTCCTTAAGATTGAGAAATTAAAGAATATGTGAATCATAGGATAAGAGTATGGTGGAAAAACAGAAAAGTATATTAGTAGCATTGTGTGACCATAGAAAATTATTAAGTTAAAGGGAAAAAAAATTATAAGACTAACTATGCTCTTTTGTACTAAATGTTGGGTTGATAAAAAACAGTGTATTTAAAAAATTAACGTAGTTGAAATGAGAATTTTTTTGTGAATAAATAGAAATACACAAAAATATAAAATGGAGAAATTCACTTAAAGAGAGGGGAAGCTTCTATTAATGAAAAAATAAATGAGAGTCATTTGAAATGGTTTGATCATGTTCAAATGTGAGTGACTTATGTAACAGTGAAAAAGAATGAGTTGATCTAAGTTAAGAAAATGAAAAAAAAAAAAAAAAGTAAAGAAAGAAAAAAAAAACATTAATTAAAATAGTAAAAAATGACATACCAATTAAATAATAAAAAATATAACTTGGGATAAAATGAAATTGTAGAAAAGAATTCATTTGGTTGAGTCTCACTAATATAATGAAATCCATAAACCACCTCCAAAAATATGGATTTAAGGCATAAATGTTGATGTTATTTAGAAGGTGGAGGGGAGAGATTATTGGTGTGGAATGTTCAAAACCAGGCCGTGTTGTAAGGATAAAGACATAATCTTTAAAAAACAAAAAAACCAAGATCGTGGGAGCTTTTGGGGAGATACCATATATGGATATACTAGGTATATTCCACACTATTATCCATAACTGCGGTGAACCCTCCATTAGAGCTACCGTATATGGCTACTTTTTTCCCCCTTTGAATAAAAGCATAGACTGTAAAGTTGCATTTTGAAACCATGACGGAATTGAATCTAAGAATAAAAAAATAAAATAAAATAAAAACAACAACAACAAAAAGCCTACGAGCTTTTCTTAGTCCATGTTTAGTCAAGTAGTTTTTATTCAATGAAGTTAGTACAGACTACAGAGGAGCTTGACTAATACGTGGTCTCACACTCTCCACTTTTATTTTTCTTTTGTTAATTATTTTTTTTCCTTTTGGCCCTGACTTCACATCTTAACAAAATTTTGCAGTATCAGCATAGTGGAAAACAATCTACTGCACTATCCACCAATTAAATTCGACCCATTTTTTTACTAAATTAACGGTAGAAAGAGATCTTTGACTGGATTTAGTTCAAATTATTTGCCTAGAACTATTTGTAATCCTTTTTTTTATTAATTCTTTTTCGGACAAAGTTTAGTTACAAAATTAATTATATCCTAAGAGTATAATCTTACTCAATAAAATAAACATTATTACATATTTTAAAAATCAAACAATTGAATTACATGTTTTTTATACTCTTAATACACATATTAAATTTTGTGTCAATTGGATATTATTTACCATATGATCTATAAGCTTATATTTTATACATAATTTTAAAATACAAAAACTTGCAATTTAAAAAATATATTGATGATATAGCTATTGATTTTTAATTTTCTAGAAATTTTGCAAGTATGGAGAATATAAGAAGAAGATTTCATCCAATGGTGGATTTGTCAAAATTTACCTCCAATAAAAAAATATTGAATAAAGTTGTAGTTTTATACTACAATTAATTTTGTAACTAAACTTTGTCCTTCTTTTCCTCTTTACTTGATGTTGTTGGAATTTGAAGTTTTTTACAAATGCTTACCAGGAGAATAAATGAAGCATTAGAAGTTAGAAGTAGATCACTTGAATATTTTAGGAACTCAAGACAACTTATTTTTTTTCTTTTTACTTTCATCAAATTGATAGATTATATGGGTACTTATAGGTTAGAGGTACATGTACAAGAATTCCATCAATTACATACATGGATTATTCTATATGCATTTTTAGAGAGATTTTTTTCAATGTATTAATATAAAAAATAATAATAAATAAAAAAAAAAAAAAAAACTATTTTTTAATACATTGCAATGCAATTATCTATTAAATAAAATTCATTGTTCTTTTAAATCTCGAAAATCATAAATGATTAATTCTATACTAAATTTCACAATAATTTTTATTTCAATGTAGAAAATTAAAGAGTGCGTCATTCAATTAACATACAAAATCAAAGTCCATTAAAATATCATATTCCATTTTATTGTGAAACCTAGTTTTGACCATCTTCATGGTTGAAAATACAAATTCCATAGTTGTAGTGGAAATTGGAATATTAAGTATAAGTACGACGGTACAACTACTCTATAAACAAATTGGTAGGATATTAATTTTCTAATTCTTACTAACCAATGACACAATTAAAAAATATTTAACAATTTTTGGATGTCTAGATGTTGAACCACAATACCCTCATAATGATTAAATTCTATTTTCAATATAGCTCAGTTGTATAGTCAATTTACTAATGAGGAAAAAAAAAAATGATGTGGGCTGCAGAAGCGACAAGAACTAAAACACATTTACTTCAAGAAAATAAGAAACAAAATACCTTTACTTCTGTAATATAACCTTGAATCCACGAGGGTCTTTAAATCCATAAGGAAAAAATGTCTGGAATCCACTAGAAAGCAGAGAGACAGAAGTTTGAATTTTATTAATTGAATAATTGTTAAAAACATTTATAGACTTGGAGACCTATTTAAAGGCTCCGTAAAACTTGACAGAAAAGAAAATATATTCTAAAATAAATCATAATTAATTCCTAACTGTAATAGGAATCAAATTTGACCAAAAAAACATTAAAAAAAGTGGCAAAAAAGGGGAAATAAATACCCTAAACCTAAAATAACTAAAATTACCTAAAAATACTAAAATTAATGAATTACAAAAATTAAATTATCGATTTTGTCCTACATCAAACCCCTCCACTTGAAAGAAAAAATCTTCGACTTAATAGTCGAGATCTGAAACCTTTCATGCCAAACAAAAAAGTACTGTGTAAACTTTTTCTTCTTGCCAAACTTGAAAACTATTGATTGGACAAACATATCAATTTTAATTTCTTTTTCTTTGGCCTTCATGCAATTGAAGCTATTCACCCAATACGATTCAATGATCACATCAAATCTTTCCATTCCACCCCAATAAAATCAAAAAACTATGGTGTCTCACCTACCACTAAAATATTAGAATCATGAGGTTGATCGTCATCTGATTTGATCTCATTGAGCTCCTTGACAATTTCCTCTTCTATTTCTTCTTCAATGGTCTTTGCCATCTTGACTGCAAGATTTCTCTTTATAATAGAATGTTTAATAATCTCCTTCACAATCTTGATTTTCGGGATCTTCTTCTATAACGAGATCTTCATGAACTTCCTTATAAACTTACATATTTTCTTCAACAAAAGTATTTTCTTTAAAATGCAAGTCTTCCCTTAATGGTGAAATATAGGTCTCTTCAAAATAATCCAAGTATGAAATTCTTGGCCAATAATCTTGTTTTGTATATGAAAAATTTTTATCACAATCTTAAAGATAAAATTTGATAGCAAGCATCTTTTTCATCCTTGGCCATGAACGAATTTTGTCTTCACATTGTAAGATTCTATCAAATTGTATTTGTTCCTACCAACATAGGGCATACTCACTAAGTTTGTACAAAACAAGTCTAACTTTTCTCTCATTATAAATATTCCTATAGTCAAAAAAATCCTCTAGATCAAGTAACCAATCAAGAAAATATTCTTTATAAAAATAACCATTAAAACTTGCATTTATAAGGCCTGTATGAAACTTGCTTACCAATAGGTTGCTTGTGAGTTACGTCTCTACGTTAGTTATCCCTATTATCTCCATGCTTGTACGACATTATCCTAGCAAAGATATTTGTGAGTTCTTACTGTACGTCATGTAATACTTGCTAAGTTTTCCATCACCAAGAAATGCTACGTCTCATACGTTAGCCACCAGACTAGGATAAGTCAAGGTTTTGATACCAACTGATGTGGGTTGTGAAAACAACAAGAAGTAGAACGCATCTACTTCTAGGAAATAAGAGACAAAACAAATTTAAAAAAAAAAAAAAAAAAACCTTGAATCCACAGGAAGAAAGAGTCTAGAATCCACCAAAAAATAGAGAGACAAAAGTCTGAATTTTATTAATATTATTGAATAATTATTAAAAAGGTTTACAGACTTGGAGGCCTATTTGAAAGTTTTTTAAAACTTGACAGGAAAAAAAAAATCTTAATTAATACCTAACCATAATAAAAACCAATTTTTACTTAAAAAGTATTAAAAGTACTTAAAAACAATGAAATAAATACCTTAAACCTAAAATGACAAAAATTACATAAAAATACCAAAATTAATGAATTACAAAAATTAAGTTGTAAATTCTGTCATACATCAAAAATCCACAGGTGGAACTAGCCAATTGGATAACGCCAAAATCTCAATGTCCCAAACTTTTAATATTGGGTCCCAAATAAGCAAATTACCAAAGTGTCGTACCAATATTTTCTTAAGGGATTTTTTTTTTAATTATTTTTTTTCTTTTTTGAAAGGGATCACCAACCACAAATATTGGGTTGATGACCATTTTAATTAATTTTGAATTTTTTATAGGTTAGATGAATTTTAATTTTTTTAGTTTCAATTTGGGGGTGGGGGGATATGAAATTTTTAAGCAAAAATGTCAACAATATTTATAAATATCATATATTTAATAAAAAATTTCAAAAACTCAAGGAAGCTATGGCCTCTCTAGTCAAAGGGTACTTTTATCCCTAGTTTAGATGAATTTTCTTTAATTCACTACATAGCAATTTATAAGACTATGTGTATTATTTAAGCAAGTCGCATGGTCCGTTAAAAATATTATGTAGATGGTCATTCTAACCACCACATAATTAGTTAAGTTTCATCGATCCAAATCAGTTTAGTATGAGGAAAACTTTTTCCTAAAAAAAAAACACATGGACTGGGCTTCAAGTACAATGTGTTTCTTTTCTTCATTAGCTTACAAGACTAAGGGTCCGTTTGGAATTCATTTATTTTGCTAAAACTGAAAACTTTTTGCTGAAAGTATTGTAAATAAAAGTAAAAGTTAGTTGAAATAGTATAGTAGGACTCATGAATAATACCAAAAAGTGCAGTGGGATCAATAAATAGTAGTAAAAATAAGTTCAATAATAAAATAAGTAGGCAAAAATAATCTTTACTAAACGGACACTAAGGTACCGTTTGGATAGCGTCTCTCACGCCCACGTTTTGCGTTTTTTTTATTATTTTTTTAAATTTTTTTTAAAACCAGCCATGAATTGTGGAAATAGGCAAATGAACAATAACCTATGAACAGTAACCCATGAACAGTGCAAATAGGTAAATGAATAGTAACCCACACATAAACTGTAACTTTTTTATTATTTTTTTTATTGTTTTCAGTTTTTAACAAAATAAGCAGTATTTAAACGCATCCAAACTGTTTACATCTGATACATACCTACTAATTATGTTATAAGCAAGTCTTTGATTTATTTATTTTTTCATGTGTCTACATATTTGTAACCGTTAAATTAATAGGGTACCCGATCTTAGGCTACTTAATTATTTTGCGGTAGTTGCTCATATAAGACAGAAAATAACACGTAAGATAATTATGACACTTGAAAGGACAATTAACCCGCCTATATTATATAAGACAAACTAAACTAGTTTTTAACTTCAACTTGAGGGAAACGTGTATCCAAAGTCGTCAAAGCCAGCAAGAAAAAAGGAGGTTGCAGTCTTTTTTTTTTTTTTTTTTGCAAGGGAGGTTGCAGTCTTAAAACAATGACCAATAAATAAATAAATCAAACACCCATGAAGTTGGAAAGATACAAAGAATTCGAAAATAGAGGCAACAAATGTAGCTGGAAAGAAGACATCTAAAGTTAGAAAATTTAATAACATGTAGACCACGCGTGCGTTCTTAGTTCTTACTCTCTCTCTTTTTTATTTTTTTAAATTTTTTATTCTTCATATTTTCTGAGAGGTTCTTCCAATACTTTTTTATAAGGAATTTCCTCTTGTTTTAACTAGCTGCTAACTCATGCTTAGGGGTGTCAAATGAGTGGATTTGGGGTGGGCATAATTGGGTTTGGTATATAAAACCCATTTAGAACATCAATAGTAGTGGAGCAAAACATATAGCTATTTGTATTTGGCACTTACAAAAGTCATTTTATATATTTTACCTTTTCACACCCAATATCAATAGAGCTATATTTTTAGTTATTTGATTAAAATAATACAAATAACTCATTGAAATAATAATAAAAACATCTACAGCAAAAAAACAAAAAAAAAACCGCCAGCCCAAATCCTTAATCTTTTCCCCCAACTTAGACCAAATAAAATCACCAAATCACAAATAAAATAAAAAATCACAAATCACAAACAAAATCAAAAATCACCAACACAGTACAAAAATGGTGTGGGTTGGCGAGCTAGGTCAGCAGAAGGGGTGGATCGGCAGAAACCCAGCACAAACACAAACACAAACATAGACCCAGTGCAAACCAGAGACAAACCCAGAAATCAAGCTCCAACATAACATATGAATATGAAGATCCAACAAAACCAATCGGCGATGGGGCTTTAAGAGATGGGTCTCGACGAGATGGGTTTGGGGAGATGGGTCTCGACGGTAGGTGAGTTGGCCAACGAGCTGAGGGAGATGAGGGAGGCCCTAGATGGCTAGAGAGAGAAAAAAAATCGAGGAGGAAGAAAGAAGAGAAGTCGAAGAGAGAGAGAGAGAGAGAGAGAGAGAGAGAGAGAAAGAAAAGAGAAAATGTTTGTTTAATGAGAGAAGAGAGAGAAGTGTAATAAAAAAAATACTTTTTTTTTTTTTTTTTTTTTTTTTTTGTTTTTCAAGCTATAGTACGCAGGTACTGTAGCTTTGAAGCTAAAATTTTTAGCTTTGCCTCCACTATTGTAGAGCAATTTTTTTTATTTTAGTGAAACTAAAATAGCAATATACCTATTTAACTTCACTATTGCTAGTGCTCTTACCTATTAAAACCTATTTAACTAATTGCTTCTAACCTAAACCCAACCTAACTCAATTATTATGTATAAACCCCAAATTATCAAAATTACCAAAATGCCCATAAAGTGAAAATGACCAAAGTACTCTAAAATCTTAAAAAATGACCAAAATACCTCAAAACCTAAAAATTACCAAAATACCTCCAAGACCTAGAAAATGACCAAAATACCCCTGAAACCTAAAAATGACTAAAATACCCCTAAAACCCAAAAAATGACCAAAATATCCCCTAAAACCCAAAATTGATCAAAATACCCCTGAAACTTAAAAATTACCAAAATACCCCCCGAAACCCAAAAAATATCCAAAATACTCCTCAAATCTTAAAATGACCAAAATACCCCCAAAACCCAAAAAATGACCAAAATAACCCAAAAACCTAAAAAATGGCCAAAATACCCCACGAAACCTTAAAACTACCAAAATACTCCAAAAATCCAAAAAATGATCAAAATACTCCCGAAATCCAAAAATGACCAACATACCCACCGAAACCTTAAAATGAACAAAATTCCCAAAACCTGAAAATTACCAAAATACCAAAAAACCTAACAAATGACCAAAATATTCCCGATATTCAACAATGACTGAACCAGTTATAAATTTATAATGGAAGATTCACATTTCTCTTATTTTATTTATTTTGTTATATTTTTAGTTCTTTAGGTAGACGGAGTAGGTATTTGGAAACTGAAAAAAGTAACTAGTCAACTTTAGTAAATTGAATGGTTGACAAGTGGCAATTAGTAGTGCAATGGTGGCAGACAATACGAACCTCTAGTATCCAATTGCAAGGCTCTGAGTAAGGACCACCATGGCCTACAGGAAAAAATGGAACGTAATGCTTTAAATTTTGGACTAGAAGCTTAAAATATTTAATAGGTTTATATAGTTTAGTAACATATATTGTAGAATTATTAACTTTAATATAAACATAGCGGTCATCCATAAATTATTGATTATTTTATACCCCCAAAAGCAAGTACAAACTAAAATATTGGCTTCACCTTGTCTAAATTATTCTGAGAGAATTCTATGCAAAATTCAAACTGCCAACAAGGTCAGCACTAATCAATTATCCATAATTATGTACAGCCAACACCAACATATTTAAATTATTGGATAAATCCAATAACTAAGAGTGCCCAGCACCGTCACACGCCGCTTGAAGATTCTGCGACTATGCCACACGCGCACACGCGCCGTCCTCAGGTAAGGCTGACGTCACCGTGAACGTCATCAGTGGCACGTCAGCCCTAGCTTACGTCAAGCATACAGTCACCTGCTGACGTCATCAGCCACGTCATCCTGCACACGTCATCTCTGCTACCATGTTAGACCGTTGACTTTGCGCCGTTGACTTTGACCGCTTGACTTGCTTTGCCAGGTTGACTTTTTGCAGTCAGGTTCTCCTTACTCAGTTTTCGC
>NW_027069624.1:330244-382890 GCF_002906115.3 Quercus suber | reverse complement strand
AGCATGCCCAAATCGGATCAGAAAGGTCAATTTGGTCCCAAATGAAGCGAAGCTGATCATAGTAGTCATTGATGGATTGCCCTGGTTCTTGTCGAAGTTGATGCAATTCAACTACCAACTGATATTTCATGGATCCGTGAGTAGTGGAGTACCTTTTGGCCAACATATCCCATGCTGATTTTGCATCATCAAAGCTGCCCAACAGATTAGAGATGGAGGGAATGGAAGTGTTTCGAATCCATGTGAGGATCATGTGGTTGTGACTATCCCATTCAATCATGCGACCAAGGAAGGCAGCATCTTCTTCACTTGCTCCCTTGACAGGAATGGTAATTGCACCAGTACAGTAATGCCAGAGCATGCGACCCTTAAGAAAACTGCGCATAGCTTGAGACCAAGATAAGTAATTCTTGTTCCCCTCCAATACAGTATTGATGGGGCGAGGAAGAAAAACATCTTTTTTATCCATTTAGAAACACAATATGCAAAAACAGACTGCAAAAATGAAATCTACGCGAAAAACTGGGTAAGGAGAACCTGGACTGAAAAAGTCAACCCCTGAAAAGTCAACGGTCAACGGCTAGGTCAAAGTCAACGGTCAGGTCAAAGTCAACGGTCAACGGTCAGCGTAGATGACGTTAGCAGGATGACGTGGCGATGACGTCAGCAGGTGACTGTATGCTGACGTAAGCTAGGGCTGACGTGCCACTGATGACGTCACGGGTGACGTCAGCCTTACCTGAGGACGGCGCGTGTGGCGCGTGTGGCATAGTCGCAGAATCTTCAAGCGGCGTGTGACGGTGCGTGGGCACTCCGATGGCTGCGAGGCTTTCACCAACAGGTAGATCGTTCCAAGACGATCTCAGTGATACCTTCAGAAATATGATCGGAGCAGTATTCGAGGCGGGATGACACGTGCAGTGATATTGTGCGGTGTCGGACTCCTCAACGAGAACGACTGTAGGTCCGGAACCCAAGTCAACATTTGGAAGACGTCGGGGGTTCAACGGCGAGAGGCTGCAGCGACTGTTTTGATAGCGGAAGCGATGTTGAGAGTGGAGTAACACCAATAAAGATAAGATTGCTAAGAGAAGGTCAGAGCAGTGGCTCTGATACCATGTTAAAAATACTGAATCGTAGTATTGTATTTCATGATTAAGAAATATACATGTGATGCCTTTATATAGGAGGCATATGTGTGCGGTACAAGTAAGTATATGTGTGCAGTACAAGTAAAATGTAGTACAAGTACAAGTGCTATACAAGTAAACCATCTGGGCCTAAAGCCCATAACCTAAAATACATTAACACTCTCATTATAAATATTCCTATAGTCAAAAAAATCCTCTAGATCAAGTAACCAATCAAGAAAATATTCTTTATAAAAATAACCATTAAAACTTGCATTTATAAGGCCTGTATGAAACTTGCTTACCAATAGGTTAATTGTGAGTTACGTCTCTGCGTTAGTTATCCCTATTATCTCCATGCTTGTACGATGTTATCCTAGCAAAGATATTTGTGAGTTCTTGCTGTACGTCATGTAATACTTGCTAAGTTTTCCATCACCAAGAAATGCTACGTCTCATACGTTAGCCACCAGACTAGAATAAGTCAAGGTTTTGATACCAACTGATGTAGGTTGCGAAAACAACAAGAAGTAGAACGCATCTACTTCTAGGAAATAAGAGACAAAACAAATTTAAAAAAAAAAAAAAGCCTTGAATCCACAGGGAGAAAGAGTCTAGAATCCACCAAAAAATAGATAGAAAAAAGTCTGAATTTTATTAATATTATTGAATAATTATTAAAAAGGTTTACAGACTTAGAGGCCTATTTGAAAGCTTTTTAAAACTTGACAGAAAAAAAAAATCTAAAAAAAATCTTAATTAATACCTAACCATAATAAAAACCAATTTTTACTTAAAAAGTATTAAAAGTACTTAAAAACAATGAAATAAATACCTTAAACCTAAAATGACAAAAATTACATAAAATACCAAAATTAATGAATTACAAAAATTAAGTTGTAAATTCTGTCATACATCAAAAATCCACCAGGTGGAACTAGCCCATTGGATAATGCCAAAATCTCAATGTCCCAAACTTTTAATATTGGGTCCCAAATAAGCAAATAACCAAAGTGTAGTACCAATATTTTCTTAAGGGATTTTTTTTTTTAATTATTTTTTTTCTTTTTTGAAAGGGATCACCAACCACAAATATTGGGTTGATGACCATTTTAATTAATTTTGAATTTTTTATAGGTTAGATGAATTTTAATTTTTTTAGTTTCAATTTGGGGGTGGGGGGATATGAAATTTTTAAGCAAAAATGTCAACAATATTTATAAATATCATATATTTAATAAAAAATTTCAAAAACTCAAGGAAGCTATGGCCTCTCTAGTCAAAGGGTACTTTTATCCCTAGTTTAGATGAATTTTCTTTAATTCACTACATAGCAATTTATAAGACTATGTGTATTATTTAAGCAAGTCGCATGGTCCGTTAAAAATATTATGTAGATGGTCATTCTAACCACCACATAATTAGTTAAGTTTCATCGATCCAAATCAGTGCATGGTCCGTTAAAAATATTATGTAGATGGTCATTCTAACCACCACATAATTAGTTAAGTTTCATCGATCCAAATCAGTTAATTATGAGGAAAACTTTTTCCTTAAAAAAAAACACATGGACTGGGCTTCAAGTACAATGTGTTTCTTCTCTTCCTTAACTTACAAGACTAAGGGTCCGTTTGGAATCTACTTATTTTGCTAAAACTGAAAACTTTTTGCTGAAAGTATTATAAATAAAAGTAAAAGTTAGTTGAAATAGTATAGTAGGACTCATAAATAATACCAAAAAGTGCAGTGGGATCTATAAATAGTAGTAAAAATAAGTTCAATAATAAAATAAGTTGGCAAAAATAATCTTTACCAAACGGACACTAAGGTACCGTTTGGATAGCGTCTCTCACGCCCACGTTTTGCGTTTTTTTTTATTATTTTTTAAATTTTTTTTTAAAACCAGCCATGAATAGTTGAAATAGGTAAATGAACAATAACCCATAAACAGTAACCCATGAACAGTGTAAATAGGTAAGTGAATAGTAACCCTCACATAAATAGTAACTTTTTTATTATTTTTTTTATTGTTTTCAGTTTTTAACAAAATAAGCGGTATCTAAACGCACCCAAACTGTTTACATCTGATACATACCTACTAATTGTGTTATAAGCAAGTTTTTGATTTATTTATTTTTTCATGTGTCTACATATTTGTAACCGTTAAATTAATAGGGTACCCGATCTTAGGCTACTTAATTATTTAGCGGTAGTTGCTCATATAAGACAGAAAATAACACATAAGATGATTATGACACTTGAAAGGACAATTAACCCGCCTATATTATATAAGACAAACTAAACTAGTTTTTAACTTCAACTTGTGGGAAACATGTATCCAAAGTCGTCAAAGCCAGCAGGAAAAAAGGAGGTTGCAGTCTTAAAACAATGACCAATAAATAAATAAATCAAACACCCATGAAGTTGGAAAGATACAAAGAATTAGAAAATAGAGACAACAAATGTAGCTGGAAAGAAGACATCTAAAGTTAGAAAATTTAATAACATGTAGACCACGCGTGCGTTCTTACTCTCTCTCTTTTTTATTTTTATAAATTTTTTATTCTTCATATTTTCTGGTAGGTTCTTCCAATACTTTTTTATAAGGAATTTCCTCTTGTTTTAACTAGCTGCTAACTCGTGTTTAGGGGCGTCAAATGAGTGGATTTGGGGTGGGCATAATTGGGTTTGGTATATAAAACCCATTTAGAACTTCAATAGTAGTGGAGCAAAACATATAGCTATTTGTATTTGGCACTTACAAAAGTCATTTTATATATTTTACCTTTTCACACCCAATATCAATAGGGCTATATTTTTAGTTATTTGATTAAAATAATACAAATAACTCATTGAAATAATAATAAAAACATCTATAGCAAAAAAAAAAAAAAAACCACCAGCCCAAATCCTTAATCTTTTTCCCCAACCAAGACCAAATAAAATCACTGAATCACAAATAAAATAAAAAATCACAAATCACAAACAAAATCAAAAATCACCAACACAGTACAAAAATGGTGTGGGTTGGCGAGCTGGGTCAGCAGAGGGGGTGGATCAGCAGAAACCCAGCACAAACACAAACACAAACACAGACCCAGTGCAAACCAGAGACAAACCCAGAAATCAAGCTCCAACAGAACATATGAAGATAAAGATCCAACAGAACCAATCGGCGATGGGGCTTTAAGAGATGGGTCTCGACGAGATGGGTTTGGGGAGATGGGTCTCGACGAGATGGGTTTGAGGAGATGGGTCTCGACGGTAGGTGAGTTGGCCAACGAGCTGAGGGAGATGAGGGAGGCCCTAGATGGCTAGAGAGAGAAAAAAAATCAAGGAGGAAGAAAAAAGAGAAGTCGAAGAGAGAGAGAGAGAGAGAGAGAGAGAGAGAGAAGAGAAAATGTTTGTTTAATCAGAGAAGAGAGAGAAGTGTAATAAAAAAAAGCTTTTTTTTATTTTTTATTTTTTATTTTTTTGTTTCAAGCTACAGTACGCATGTACTGTAGCTTTGAAGCTAAAATTTTTAGCTTTGCCTCCACTATTGTAGAGCAATTTTTTTATTTTAGTGAAACTAAAATAGCAATATACCTATTTAACTTCACTATTGCTAGTGCTCTTACCCATTAAAACCTATTTAACTAATTGCTTCTAACCTAAACCCAACCTAACTCAATTATTATGGGTAAACCCCAAATTATCAAAATTACCAAAATGCCCATAAAGTGAAAATGACCAAAGTACTCTAAAATCTTAAAAAATGACCAAAATACCTCAAAACCTAAAAATTACCAAAATACCTCCAAGACCTAAAAAATGACCAAAATACCCCTGAAACCTAAAAATGACTAGAATACCCCTAAAACCCAAAAAATGACCAAAATATCCCCTGAAACCCAAAATTGATCAAAATACCCCTGAAACTTAAAAATTACCAAAATACCCCTCGAAACCCAAAAAATATCCAAAATACTCCTCAAATCTTAAAATGACCAAAATACCCCCAAAACCCAAAAAATGACCAAAAGAACCCAAAAACCTAAAAAATGGCCAAAATACCCCCCGAAACCTTAAAACTACCAAAATACCCCCAAAACCCAAAAAATTATCAAAATACTCCCGAAATCCAAAAATGACCAACATACCCACCGAAACCTTAAAATGAACAAAATTCCCAAAACCTGAAAATTACCAAAATACCAAAATACCTAAAAAATGACCAAAATATTCCCGATATTCAACAATGACTGAACCAGTTATAAATTTATAATGGAAGATTCACATTTCTCTTATTTTATTTATTTTGTTATATTTTTAGTTGTTTAGGTAGATGGAGTAGGCATTTGGAAACTGAAAAAAGTAACTAGTCAACTTTAGTAAATTGAATGGTTGACAAGTGGCAATTAGTAGTGCAATGGTGGCAGACAATACGAACCTCTAGTATCCAATTGCAAGGCTCTGAGTAAGGACCACCATGGCCTTCAGGAAAAAAATGGAACGTAATGCTTTAAATTTTGGACTAGAAGCTTAAAATATTTAATAGGTTTGTATAGTTTAGTAACATATATTGTAGAATTATTAACTTTAATACAAACATAGCGGTCATCCATAAATTATTGATTATGTTATACCCCCAAAAGCAAGTACAAACTAAAATATTGGCTTCACCTTGTCTAAATTATTCTGAGAGAATTCTATGCAAAATTCAAACTGCCAACAAGGTCAGCACTAATCAATTATCCATAATTATGTACAGCCAACACCAACATATTTAAATTATTGGATAAATCCAATAACTAACAACCTTACATGCAAATTGCAAATAGATATTGAAATGCTGCCGATGATAATTGTATTAGAATATATTCTTCGACATAAATAAATCAGAATTCTATTTAATGAGCCCAAGAATTACATCTAATATTCTAGTACATATATTTTTCTCTATTTCTTTTTTTTTTTTTTTTTTTTTTTTTGAAAAAACAAAATGTAATGAGATAAAAAATGAGCCTGCACAAGAACAAGCAGATAATAGGCCAATCACACTGCGATAAGCAATAGAAACATTTTAGCATTTACTATCCTTTTCAATAAAGCTAATAGATAGTCTTTTATGACTAATAATCAATTATATCCAGTCATCAGGGCCATCGTCACTTGCATAAGACTTCACAGGACTACGAAGTATGAACTTCTACAAAATCTGCTTCCTGGTCTTTAATAACTGTCCTCATCCTCCTCAGGTTTGGCTGCCTCCTGCAGACACATCAAAGGATATCATTATTGTACATAAGGGTGCCGAGTAGAATCAGGAGTTGCGAGCATGGCATAACCAAAGAACGATGACACTTAGCTATAAAAGCATTAACCATAACCAGAACTAGCAAATAAGCATGATCATTTCATATTTAAACTTCAGATATCTAAACAGTGCACTAGCACTAGGTCTGTCACAAAGAGCATTTGTATCTTAGCAGAAGATAGAAGAAAAGATTACCAAAATGCTTACATTAGTTTCTAACAAATAGAAAGTAGAATGTTGTATAAGAGACAGTACAATAAGCCAAGTGATATAAATATAGATTCAAAGACATTACTCAGTATGTAATAAAATTACATACTGAGTATGTAATACAATTACTTCAGTACTCAAAGACAACAAGCTCAAATTTCCACAACAAAAGCCAAGTTAAACTCCAAAATTTCATCAGCAACCCAACAGTAAACAACTACACATTCCACAACCCATTAGCCACCAAACAGCACACAACCAAATGAGCAAATAAGCAAACTTATCCCAAATTTTCAAAGCAACCAAACAGTTAACAAAAAACCCCAAGTCAAATGAGTGGATTTGGGGTGGGCATAATTGGGTTTGGTATATAAAACCCATTTAGAACATCAATAGTAGTGGAGCAAAACATATAGCTATTTGTATTTGGCACTTACAAAAGTCATTTTATATATTTTACCTTTTCACACCCAATATCAATA
The DNA here is from genome assembly GCF_002906115.3 of Quercus suber. Lineage (NCBI taxonomy): Eukaryota > Viridiplantae > Streptophyta > Magnoliopsida > Fagales > Fagaceae > Quercus > Quercus suber. Next base: position 375,769 of record NW_027069624.1, on the reverse strand, counting down.
GGGCTATATTTTTAGTTATTTGATTAAAATAATACAAATAACTCATTGAAATAATAATAAAAACATCTATAGCAAAAAAAAAAAAAAAAACCACCAGCCCAAATCCTTAATCTTTTTCCCCAACCAAGACCAAATAAAATCACCAAATCACAAATAAAATAAAAAATCACAAATCACAAACAAAAACAAAAATCACCAACACAGTACAAAAATGGTGTGGGTTGGCGAGCTGGGTCAGCAGAAGGGGTGGATCGGCAGAAACCCAGCACAAACACAAACACAAACACAGACCCAGTGCAAACCATAGACAAACCCAGAAATCAAGCTCCAACAGAACATATGAAGATGAAGATCCAACAGAACCAATCGGCGATGGGGCTTTAAGAGATGGGTCTCGACAAGATGGGTTTGGGGAGATGGGTCTCGAGAGATAGGAGACCAAGAGAAAATCGAATGGAGGCTGAGAAAATGAAGGAAACTGCGAAATCTGAATCAGCACGAACAAGATTAGTAATCAATTCGAAGAACCATAGCAAACTTACTGATTAAAACACGATTGGAGGCTAAGAAAATGAAGAAAAATTTGAAAACCCTAGTCTGAGGATTGAGGGGAGAGAGAGAGAGAGAGAGTAAGAGTCGAGAGGAGGCTGGTTTTTTTTTTTTTTTTGATGTTAAGGGCTGGGTTGAATTTGAGTTTATTGTTTTTGGTTAAATGGGCGTCAATGAGTTTTTAGTTAAAACCCAATAATTACTTAGTCTAATTGGGTTGATGTCTATTTAACCCAAATAAGAACTGGGTGGGTTTGGCCATGCTATATACGAGAACTTACCTATTTGTGAAATAGACTACAATAATTTCATAAAATTTTTAAGAAACTATACTATGACATGATTTGCTCTTGTATGACTTCAATTTGTGTTACAATTTGATGAAGAAGCCATTGATTGGACATGCAATGGCTTACAAAAAAATTGTCAGACAGTTTCAGATATTGCAAAAAAAAAAAAAAAAATCAGATATTAAAACTTTTGAAAGACCAAAAAATATTGTAGAATCAGATGATTCACTACTTAGAAATTATTGAAACAAAACAAAATATATATGACTAAACAAAAGAGAAATATAAGAGAAAGATGAATTACATTCGAAAAAAATAATGTCAATAATTGCAAGCCTTTTTATCTTGTAAAAATACATGAAAAGCCATAATATATATATATATATATATATATTTTAACAAAGTAGAGGAAAAGAAAATAACATAAAAAGAGCTCATACCACTACTCGGCAAATGTAGAGATAAATTATCAATGTTTGAGTTTGAGTTTAAGTTGGACTTGTTAGAGACATAGAGTTTCACTCCTTGTTAAGTTTGAATTAAACAAAAATAATTTTGTTTAAAAAAATGATAATGATGAGTTTGAGTTTAAGTTGGACTTGTTAAAGAGATAGAGTTTTCACTCCTTATTAAGTTTAGACTAAAAAAAAAATTATTTAAATAAAATGATAATTTTATTTAAATATTATGCTGGCGTGGAAAATTGTGAGAGCTTCAGAGATTTTAGTTATATATATATATATATATATATGATAGACTGTCATATCATCCACTAACTAAATAAAAGGTGAGGAGTAAAACTCACTACCACTTGTTATTGTATATTTAAAATAAAAGGACATGTCCAGTTAAAAAAGTACTGGAAGTAAGCTAAACCATTTCTAATAAATTTTTTCATTCTCGTATAACCAAGTACAACTGTTGTATTGATAGTCGTTGCAGTTGTCGCTTGTTTCTGCTGTTGTTATTGTTTTTTTCTTTTGCTACTATGATAGTTGATGCGGCACAGAATCAGTAGGCTGAATGTTCTGCTTTGATGGACCAACAGTTGTTGTGAAGGACTGCTAAGATGAACACACTATCAAAAGGGGATCGGAGTGGACTGGCCAAACACCCTCCGATGGCTAAGTTAGTTTCTTGCTAGAAAAGAGTTTCAACTTTTCAGAAGTAAAATCTCATATTGCACTTTCTTCGATTTGATTCAAACCGGACCATATATAGTGAACCTTGGAGCAGTTATTAGCTTAGTAACTTCCTCAAGATTTGTGGAAATCAGTGAATCTAAACATAACTTCCTCAACGGTTATAGGAGTTACAACCGCTAGTGGAAGTTAAGTACTTATGAAGAATCTGTGGCAATAAATATGGGTTAGGTAACCGCTCCAAGGTTTTGTAGCTCGAATCCTCTCCACATGAGTGAGTCTATTCTTGAGAGTTTTCCCAAGTGTTGTGTGGTTGTCCATGTGCTTTGCCTATGGACGACTCTTTTGTTCATAGATGGAGTGTTATATGATCGTCCATGTGTTTTGCCCATGGACAACTCTTTTGCTTAGAGGATCTGTTTGAACATTTGGCTCAAAGCTCATGGACGATACCTATGGACGAACCATAGATGGTAATTTTTTGTTATCCTATCAATTGCCCCCTTGTCTAGGGGTCATCCAAGGATATTATGGGGATTTAATTCACGCCTTTATGGTTCTGACCTAACTCTTTTTCCTTTCTTTTTTTTTTTTTTTAATAAGGCCACGTGTCACAATTTTCTTGGTTGACCTATAGCGTCAATTGCATTTTTCAAAGGGACTGCCACATGTCGTCTTCTTAATGGCTGGTGTTGCTTTGCTGACTCTACTTCTGGGCTCTATAAATAGGCACATTCTCATTCTTGCCCTTCACCTTTCTCATAATCTCCCCTCTGCCATCTTGTCTAAGAGCCTCGTCTAGCCCTCCGTCCTAGTTTTGTCAGGTATTTCCTCTTCCTTTTTAGGTTTTCATCTTAATCTTTATTTTAGTCATGTCTTCATCTAATAGTAGTATAGAGAAAGAGATAGACGAGTACCAAGACGTTTCTTCTAGGAGTTATGAGAGTGGTGAGGGTAGCACGAGCTACAATAGTAGTTCCTCGGACGAGCATTACTTGTCTGGGGTCCCTAGTATTCCCTTTGAGGAATTCTAGGAGACGCAACGTAGGATGACATCTGGAGCTGGGACTAGCTCGTCTAGAGAGCCACCTAGCGTTCTCAAGACGAGGACGAGGAAGAGGAGAATGTGATATACAGCTATGCCCCTGAAGTAGCGTCCACCTTAGACACCCCTAAATTGAAAACCCTTGTAGATAAATACCAGATCCCTATTGAGTTCAAACCTCGTCTACCCAAGGAAGGAGAATGGTGTTGTTCTCCTTCTTCAGGTTTAGGATTATATACATCTTACCTTTTTGCTAGCCTTAGGTTTCCTCTAAATTCTTTTTATAGAGGTCTTCTCTATAGATTGGGTATTTGACCTAACCAGCTCAACCCTAATGGATGGAGGACCGTAATTTCCATGCAAGTGCTATGGCGTGAGGCATTGGAAAGGGACTATCCTATCACAGTGGACGAGTTCCTCTACTATTGGGCTGGGGACCTAGTTAATGTGAGTAATGCCTCGTTCCCACCTTTTACCGGCCCTCTAAGTCGTCTTCGTCCTGAGGGTATGTCTCATTTCCATTTTATTTTATTTCTCTTTACATTTTTTCTAACTTTTAGTCGTCTAACCCCCCCCCCTTTTGTTTTATTGACGCAGTTGTTATTCGTCCACGCTTGGAAAAATTTTACTTGGATCGAATTGACCAAGTATGTGCCTTCCCTGGGAAAACCTTTCATGATCTAGTGACTCTTAGTCGTCTAGCTACGTTGGGGCTTGGCCCAGTACCTACCGCTGAGAATCTTGGTCACGAGGAAATAACTTGTCGAAGTAAGTATCGTCCATTCTTCTCTCTCTTTTTTATTTTTTATTTTTTTTTAAACTTGATTTTCCTTGTCGCAGGAATGACTACAATAAGGGAGAACAAGGAGAAAACCATAACTAGTGGGGACGAGGATGTCATTGCACCACCAGTCATCCAGAAAACTTCTGTCTAGACAGGGAAGAGAAAATCTAAGTCTATATCTAGTGTTGTGGATCTGGACGACCTTCCAAGTTGTTAAGGTCCTAAGAAGCAAAAACCTGGCAAGGCTTCTCTTCCCAAGGTTCCTAAGTTTACACCCCCGACGGTAGACCTGGATGACCCTCTAGTCAACGTGGAGTCTGTCCAAACAGTTCATCCTGTCCAAACTGATCCTACTCCCCCTCTAGCCAAGACTCCTCGCAAGCCTTATCCGTCAGAGCCATCTGAGCGTCCTTCTAACCTGGTGCTGGACGAGAGCTATGCATGGAGGACATTCAAAGGAATAATCATTGATAATGAAGTCAATGAATGCTACAATATGTCAGTGAAGGAGTTTGAATGCTCTGGTATCCATGACCTCTTTAAGGTATGAGTTTCATTCGTCCTCGTGTGTTTTTAGTAAGCCATTCAAAATAAAATATCTAACTTTCCTTCGTTCATACATAGGCTATGTCAAAGTTTCACACAATGGCATGCTAGGCCAGGGAACTCTATGAGGATGCCAAGATGGCTAAGGAGAAGGCTAAGGAGCTGATCAATGAAATTTTATTAAAAAAGGGAGAGGTGATTAGGTTGACTAATGATTTCAATCGTCTGCAAGGAAGTGAGACAAAGCTAAAGAACGAGGTGGAGGAGCTCAAAGCAGATGCCATCGAGAAAGATACTTACATCGCTCATCTAGAGTTACAAGTCTCAGGGTTTTCTTCGTCCTTAGAGAAAGCACATGAGGAAGCCATATCAGCCTTTAAGAAGTTTGACGAGTACAAGAATCGTCTAGACAGTCACTATGCTGCTGGTTATGAGGACTTCTATACTGATGCTAAGGAAGCATTTCCTAACTTGAACTTTGATAAATTTAATATTCCCCTCGCCACAGAGAGTTCCTTGCTTGCGACGAGTTCTGAGGACGTCAATGTAGTGGACGATGCTAATAACGAGGTGACCCAAGACAATCCAAAGACTGGCAATGCTCCTAGCGGTCTATCCAAGTGATTTTATCTTTCCTTTAGAAAATTTATTATTTAATTTTGTTGAAGATGCCCAATGTTTTGGGCTTTGTTTATTTTTTTTAGAATTTATTCAAGTACAATTATCTCGTCTAAGTTTATGGAAGATCTTTATATACAATCAGTTATATTGTCTTTACATAACTTAAAAAGGATTTTTCGAAGTTAGTCGTCCACCCTTCTTTGAATTCTTTGAATGAATGAATGAATGAATGTTTTCCATTTTCTCATTTCATTATGTTTGAACACGTTTAAGAATTTATGGATACTTTATTAATATCGTCCATGCCATTTCTATGGCTGCGTGGTTCGTCCATTTAGGAAAACATTTTATCTCATCTTGAGCATATGGACGAACTTCTTCTTTCATTGCCAAAATAGAGTAAAATGAATCATTCATGTTCGCCATTCAAGTACAGCTTGTTTATGAATGACATTTCTTTTCGCCAGCTTTATACGTTATTCAAACTTGGGACGATTATTTACTCGTCCTTAGCGAAATTGTTCCCAGCGAATGCTCGTCCATGTGCTGGATTGTTAGGCTGGTTAGATTCGTCTATGGGCTTGCGGTGTTTACACGCGCATTATTCGTCCATGATTTAGTTGATCATACCATAGGTTTTATCTCGTCTTAAGCTTGGACGGATATACCTTAGGTTTATTTTTCTTGCTTTATCCTTATTTGGAGGAAAGCTTATAGACGATACATCCTTGCATCCAAGGATTTTATTTGTCTTTGGCTTTTTGCCTTCTGTGGATTATTTTGAATGAAATCACAAAAATGGAGGATTTTCATACAATCATACATATACTTGGAAATACATCACATATATATATATATATATATTTGGAAATCCACACTATGTAAACATTCGTTCATAGTTATGGCACATGCTTAAGAGCCAGTGCCTTTAGAGAATTAAAAATACTTAATACAACATAACTTCGTCCATGAGTAGCACACAATAATTATACATCTAAAACACAGTAGTAATAAGAAAATATGAGAAAATAATACTGTAATCAACACATTACTTCGAACGTCCAAAGATTTCGTCTGTGGCAATGTTCGTCCATAGTCACCCTTTATTGATAGTATCTTCTTAGGTGTTCAACATTCCAAGGGTGTTCTAGCTTCCGTCCATCAAGGGCTTCCAAGTAATAGGATCTTTGCCTTTTGCAGTTGATAACCCTGTAAGGTCCTTCCCAATTTGGTCTCAGCTACCCGTGGGCCAGGTTTTTGGTGGCAAAAGAAACCCTTTTTAGGACGAGATCCCCAATGTTGAAGTGCCTGGGTTTTACCATGGCATCATGTTGCTTTGCCATGAGATTTTTGTACCCTACTGTTTTCTGCTCCGCATCCATCCTTACCTCGTCTATAAGACCGAGGTTAAGACAAAGCTATTCCTTGTTTTCTTCATCTTGATATTTCATCACCCTATGGCTGGCCATGTGCACTTCTGCACGTATGACCACTTCGCTCCCATAAGTTAGTTTGAAAGGAGCTTCCCTTGTGGGGATCCTCACTGTTGTTCTGTAAGCCCACAAAACACCTGGTAATTCATCCGGCCATACTCCCTTTGCTCCTTTCAAGTTGGGTCTTGATGATTTTCAATAAAGATCGGTTTATCACTTCTGTTTGCCCATTGGCCTATGGGTGGGAAGGTGAGGAGTAATGGTTATTGATTCCAAGTTATTCACAAAATTTCCTGAAAGGTGTGCTGTTGAACTGTCGTCCATTTTCAGACACTATAACTCTAGGTACTCCAAATCTGCATATAATGCTTTTCCAAACAAATTTTTTGACATTCTATTGTGTAATCTTTGCTAAGGGTTCAGCTTCTACCCATTTAGTGAAATAATCTATTCATACTACCAAAAACTTCATTTGTCTAGTTCTAGTTGGGAAGGGGCTTAAAATATCTAAACCCCATTTTGCAAAAGGTTAGGGGGTCATCATTGGAGTAAGATACTCTGATGGTTGTCTAGGAATATTACTAAAATGTTGACATTAATCACATACCTTAACATATGCCTTAGCATCAGTTTGGATGGTTGGCCAATAGTATCCTGTTCGGATGACCTTGTGGACGAGTGATCTGGCTCCTGAGTGGTTACCACATGCTCCTTCATGAACTTCCCTCAACACATAATTCGCCTCGTCTGAAGCTAAACACCTAGGTAAGGCTAGGAAAAACCTCCTTTGTATAACACTTCATCCTTCCCCTCTGGAAGCCTTCTGTTCTTCAGGTATGATACTATTAGGGTCATCCAATTTGTAATATTTTTGGGAGGTCTATGCTTGGCATGTATTGTATTTCATCAAACTCGCCCCTTGCTTCAGTCGCGAAGGCTTCCTTTGCCAGAGTATCTGCTTCTATGTTCTCTTCCCTTGGGATTTGAACGAAATCAGCTTCTTTGAATTTCTTCACAAGGCATACCACCTTCTTTAAATATCTCTTCATTCTATCTTCCTTGGCTTCACATGTCCCATTTATTTGGCCTATGACCAACTGAAAGTCTCCTAAGACGAGTATTGAGTCTGCTTCTACAGCTTTAGCCAACTTCAACCCTTTAAGAAGGGATTCATACTCCACTTCATTGTTAGTTGTTTGGTATTGCAAGTAAACCTTGCGCTTCAATTTATCTCCCTTTGGTGATTGCAAAACAACTTCTATACCTCCTACATGTAGCGTAAATGATCCATCTACATGGACGACCCATTTTTTATTGTTTTCTCTTTCACCAAAGTCCTTATAACTTAGAGTGAACTCTGCAATGAAATCAGCCAGGACTTGAGTCTTTATTGCATTTCTTGGTTAGTACCGAATGTCAAATTCACTAACCTCGACTGCCCATTGAATTAGTCGTTCTGCAGCTTCTAGCTTGTTCATTGCCTTCTTAAGCGGATGATTCGTCATAACATTGATGACATGAACTTGGAAGTAATGTCTTAACTTCCTAGAAGCTATTATTAGTGTAAAAGCTAACTTCTTTATTAGTGGGTACCTTCCTTCTGCTTCTCTCAGTGCTCGGCTAGTGTAATACACAGGTTTTTGCACCTTCTCTTCTTCCCTGACCAACGCTGAACTCACGGCATGTGGAGACACTACTAAGTACAGATATAGTTCCTCTCTTAGCACGGACAGACTTAACAATGAAGTCGTGGTAAGATAGTCTTTTAGATCTTGGAAGGCCTTTTGACACTTGTCCGTCCATTCGAATGCCTTCCTGAGAACTTTGAAGAAGGGTAAACACTTATTTGAGCTTTTGAAACAAACTTGTTCAAAGCTGCAACTCGTCCAGTTAGGGATTGGACTTCCTTAATGTTCTTCGGTGGTTCCATGTTCAATATGGCTTGGATCTTGTCTGGATTTGCTTCAATTCCTCTATGTGAAACCATGAATCCTAGAAAATTTCCTAATGATACTCCGAATGCACATTTACTTGGGTTCAATTTCATCTTATATCGCCTAAGTGTTTCAAAGGTTTCCTGAAGATCATCCAAATGGCTTCCCTTGTCTAAGCTCTTCACAAGCATGTCGTCAACATACACCTCCACATTCCATCCTATTTATGGACGAAACATGTGATTTACCAACCTTTGATAAGTTGCTTTTGCATTCTTTAGACCAAAGGACATCACCTTATAATAAAACAAACCTTAACTGATAATAAAGGAGGTATTTTCTTGGTTAGCCTCATCCATCTTTATCTAATTATATCTTGAGAAGGTGTCTATGAAGCTCAACAACTGATGGCCAGCTGTAGAATCCACCAATTGGTTAATGCGTGGCAAAGGATAACTATCCTTAGTGCAAGCCTTGTTCAAGTCAGTAAAGTCTACATACATCCTTCACTTGCCGTTTGCCTTCTTTGCCATCACCACATTGGCTAACCAATTTGGGTAATAAACTTCCCAGATAAACTGTGTTGTGATCAGTTTCTAAACCTCTTCCATGATAGCCTTATCTCGTTCAGGAGTAGACACCCTCTTCTTTTGACGAACAAGCTTAGAAGAGGGGTACACATTCAATCGATGAGTAATTACACTTAGATCGATACCTGGCATGTCTTCATAACTCCACGCAAAAACATCGATACTCTTCTTCAGAAACTGGACGAGATCTTTTTTTGCCTTCTCCTTCATACTTATTCCAATTTTGATGAACTTTTCAAGATCACTTTCTTGTAATAAGATGTCCTCCAATACTCTAGTAGGTTCCGTGATAACTTTTCTCTCCTCTATACTCATTGTCTGCACCTGCTCGTCCAAAGCCAACATGGCTAAATAACATTCTTTGGTTGCCAACTGATCTTCTTGTGCTTGTCCTATCCCATACTCCATAGGGAATTTGATTGACAGATGGTAGGTAGAGGTTACTGCCTTCCAACTGTTTAAGGTTGGCCCTCCAATGATGGCATTGTATGAGGATGAACAATTCACCACAAGGAAATTCACTTCCTTAGTTAACTGTTATGGGTATGACCCCACCACTGCAGGCAATGTAATGGTGCCCATGAGTTGCACTTTCATTCCTCCAAATCCTATCAGTGGTGAACATACTAGACGAAATTGATCTCATCCAAGCCTCATTTGCTGGAAGGTGGGGTAATACAATATATCTGCTGAGCTTCCATTATCCACCAACACCTTCCTAGTTGTGTAATCTGCGATGAGTAGGGTAATGACAATTGTATCGTCATGTGGATGATGGATTCTTTCAGCTTCCTCATCCGTGAAAGAAATGGTTGGCTCATCTATCCCCCTCGTCCTTGGGGATCGTCCAGAGAGTTGAACGTTTTGCACCACTTTGAGATACGTCTTCCTTGATTTGAAAGACTGTCCTACTGAAGTCCCTCCCATAATAACCCTTATTTCTCCAAGTGGGGGCCGTGATGATTCTTCCTTCTTTCCCTTCAACTTCTTATCTTTATGATCACTTCCAATGAAGTGCCTCAATTTTCCTTGTCTAATGAGATTCTCAATCTGTTGCTTCAAGTCATAACACTCATCCATGTCATGCTCATGATCTCTATGAAAGCAGCAATATTTATTCTTATTGCGCTTGTTTTGATCTTCTTTCATCTTCTCTAGCCACTTCAAGGAAAGATCATCCTTGATTTGCAAGAGCACCTGATCGAGTGGGGCATTTAAGGATGCATAATTCTGATTCCTTGCTGAAGGGTTTGCCTTCTTGTTATCTCGGTCCTTCTTATCTTTCGTTTGTCCCTTCTTTGGACGAGGCCCTTGTTTAGAGTGATGCGTGGGGTTTACTTCCATTCTCTCAGTTCTCTTCCTCTTCTTAGCTATGATTATGTCTTCTGCATTCATAAAGTTTTGGGATAAATGGACGAGTTTAGCCATGGACTGAGGCTCTTTCTCATAAAGCTTGTGAATGAATAAGTCCGAGTTAACCCCATTATGGAAGGCTGCCAATAATAGCTTGTCATCCACCTCGTCTACTATCAAGGCTTCCCTGTTGAAACAAGTGATGAAAGACTGTAGACTTTCATTCTCTCCTTGTTCTATAGTTAACAGGCTAGACGAGGAGCGCTTGTGTCTTTGCTCTCCGTTGAAGTTATTGACAAATAACTTACTCAACTCTTCAAAAGAACTGACTATGCTTAGAGGTATCTTGCTAAACCACACTCGTGTTGGTCCTTTAAAGGCGGTAGGGAAGGCTCTGCACATAATCTCGTCTAGAACCCCTTGGAGATGCATTGTAGACTTGAAATTGTAAGATGATCGAAAGGATCACGCGTTCCATCATATGAATCCAATGAAGGCATTTTGAACTTTGGGGGCAAGGGATGGCCAATTATGGAAGCTATGAAAAGGGAATCTGTTCAATGAACCAAATCTTCTATGGGATTTTCCCTTCTCATGATTCATCTCCTTCTCCAAGTGTGGCACCCATTGCGAAGTGGTGTCCCTTGATTGAGTTTCGGGCTCAGCATTTCCCCCTTTATCTTTTTGACTCTAGGCTTGTCCTTCAATATATCCTTCACGATGCTGTCTCAGATTAATCTCCCTAGTCAATTCTTGGTTCTGGCAAGTTAACTCCGCCATGGCGGCTACCATAGACTATATGTGTTGGATGGAAGGCGGCTATGTGACAGCCGCTGATTGGTGATCTCGATTGGGATTACTAGAAGCATCCCTACTCTCTTAGTGGCCTGGGCTAGTGGCCATTGATCTTGTCCAAACCATACAGCTTTTTGTCAGAGAAAGATAAACTGTAAAACTCGAAGTTTCTCCTTCCCATAGACAGCACCAACTGATGCTGCATAGAATTAGTAGGCTGAATGTTCCGGCTTCGATGGACCAACGGTTATTATGAAAGACTGCTAAGATGAACACACTATCAAAAGGGGACCAGAGTGGACCAGCTAAACACCCTCTAATGGCTAAGTTAGTTTCTTGCAAAAAAAAAGAGTTTCAACTTTTCAGAAGTAAAATCTCAGATTGCACTTTCTTCGATTTGATTCAGACCGGTCCTTATATAGAGAAACTTAGAGCAGTTATTGGCTTAGTAACTTCCCAAGATTTGTGGAAATCAGTGAGTCCGGACATAACTTCCTCAATTGTTATAGGAGTTACAATCGCTGGTGGAAGTTAAGTACTTATGAAGAATTTGTGGCGATAAATATGGGTTGGGTAACTGCTCCAAGGTTTTGTGGCTCGAATCCTTCACACACAATTGAATCTATTCTTAAGAGTTTTCCCAAGTGTTGTGTGGTCGTCCATGTGCTTTGTCCATAGATGACTCTTACATTATATATCTTCCCTCCAGACCAAATAGTCACACATAAGGAGGAAGGGGAGGTTGTCATTCCTATGATTGCTTTCATAGAAGGAGGAATGACATTCCCCATAGGTAGGGTGACTCGAGACTATCTGATCAACCATCAGTTGACTCCTCATCAGTGCGCCCCTAACCTATTTAGGGTCTTGGGTAGTATAGACGCTCTTAATGAGTATATTGGCCTGACACTCACATGCCACGATGTCGTCCATATGTATGAGTGCCACAAGCTCAAAGGCGCGGGATATTACCTCAAGTCTCGGTCTAACATTGTTAGACTGATATTGTGTCTTCTCAAGTCTAACAAAGGCATGAAGGATGACTACCTAATCGCCTCTGGGGATTGGCATAACAGTCTTCACTGCCTAACTTGGGAGGGAGATCTAGGTGGGGTACCCTAGGTTTAGGTCCCCTGGCATGGGGTTTAGCCCCTATAGCTTCATTTCCTTTCAATTTCAACACTTCGCCTTCCTTTGATGATAATTTTTATTAATCTAACCATAATTTCCTTCTTGGACGTTGCCTTAAGATTTAGTCTGGTCAATGTTCTAGCTCTCAATAAGTTGCTGAGGTCTGAGATTTTTGTGAGTACAAACGGGCAACTGCGAGTCATCCACCTAGTATTGGACTTCAAGCTCCTATCAACTGCGTACCAAGACGTGGGCCAAGCCATAAGGGCAAGTAATCCTAGAATCCACCGGATCAACATTTCGCGACCTGGTTTCTTAGCTCGAGAAGATCTTCCATCGATCATATTGCTACTTCAATAGGTTCTACCTTAAGAAACAACACCACCAAGGGAGGAGATTGCCTCTTCACGCTCATCACTCGCGGAGGAGATAGATAAATTTCACTTCGAGGAAGAGGAGAACCTAGGGGCTCAACTAATTCACATATCAAACGCCGAGGACGAGCCTGATAGGCAATTAGGTGTTCACGCCCCTACTTTGGTGATTGCCCATCCGGACAACACCTCCGAAGAAGAGGAAGACGGGATAGCACTAAACCTGGGGAACAAAGGCCTAAGAGACCTTATGGCCATAAGGAACAAGGTATCAACTTTGAAAGAAGCCCCCGAGACCCAAGTTCCTACCCCTCTTCCCCCTCCTCTTCCTCTACCTCCTACTGACCTTGGACTGCACGCCATTCAAAATCTAAAGAAGAAAATGCCAATCCAAGAGCTTGGAGAAGGGGAGATGGGCCCTCAAAAGGGGACTAAACAGCAGAAAGTGGCCAAAGACCCTCGGGACAAGAGGTCCACTTTTGTGGACAGTCGAGAGGAGCAAACTAGGGCTGAGGTGTGCCTTCAGCAACGCACTTGGTCTTTTTTACTTGAAATGGATGGGGCTGCCATCCTTTGGAACGCCTCTGTCAGGGAGTTCCAAAGAGGTCACGCTCCATACATAGCTGAGGCCTTGGAGCAGCCATTTCTCTTACTGAAGGATATGGACGTTGTAAGGAAGTGGAAGCAGCAAGACCTCTTCATGTCCCTAAAAAGGGACCTTGCCATGGTAAGTTTATAGTTACACATCTTTTATTTATTTTAGTACTAATGAGTTTTTTCTCTCTCTTTCGTTCTCATGGGGTTGCTATATTGTTTTTGCGCAAATCAATCAGGAGGTCTTTATGGTCGAGGAATGGGTCAATGAGGCTTGAAACAATGTTAGGAACAAGGTCCACCTCCGCCTCGAGACTGAAAAGGCCTTGGGGGTTGCGAAAGAGGAAAATGCAAAGCTGCTCTCCAAGTTGACTACCAAGGAGAGGGAAAGAAAGAGTGCTCAGGCAGGATTAAAGACTGCCGAGACTTAAGCTGAAGACCAAAGCAAGTTGCTGTATCAGACTAAGTTGTAGTTAGCTACTTCAAGGTAACTTGTGCTGAATCTGAAGGCAGAGCTGCAGAAGGCTAACGAGGCAACTCAGTTAGCCAAGGAGGTAGCAGAGGATGAAAAGCAAGCATCCTACACCCTCGGCGTGGAGGAGATGCAAGCCTAGCTCACTGAGGAGCTAGCCGAGGTATGGAAGGATTACTGCGAAGCTACATGGACAGAAGCCCTCAATGTTGCAGGAGTCCCTGTAGATTCAGAGTGGAGGTAATCGGGGAAAGTATACTACCGCCCTGAGATCCGTGAAATCCCGATTGGCCTCCCATCCCCCTCTGCCATTGCTTCTGAGTCTTCAGAGCAGCCTCTAACTGCACAGGCTGCTCTCCCCCTCCTTGAGGCTTCAAAAGGACCCAGCCAAGCTGATGATCAAGGCCAAGGGGCTGAGGGGGCCAAAGACAAAGGTAAGGGCAAGGGGACTAAGCCCCCCTAGAGTCCAAGGATGCTGTTAAGGCCAAAGCGAAGAAGACGAAGGCCAAGACCAAATAAAGTGATCCTTAGGTCAAGGATGTCCCTGCCTCCTAGCCAGGCCAAAAAGAAGACCCCCCTAAGGCCAAGAAGTAGCACTTAGGATTTAAACTGTAGTTTCTTTTCTTCTTCTTCTTCTTCTTCTTTTTTTTTTTTTTTTTTTTTTGTAGTGACATTCTGTCACTGTATATAATGTACTTCCTCTGTTTAATGGAAATTCTTTTCTTTTTATCTCTCGCACCTTTACTTTATATGCTTTGAAGCTCATTTCTATTGCAAATAGCATTGAACCGTTGCTGTTCTGTCTTTAATAAAAACTAACAATAATACACTACTAATAATCTAAGTAATTTGATGAAAAAGTACCAGCAATAAAGAGACCTATCACATATTTGTATTGAAAAATGAACTTTCTACCACGAAGACTGAACCTAATGAAGACAAATATATACTTTATAAAAATAAAAGGGTAGACAAACCTCGTCCTATTCATCACTTAGATAAATAAATGAGGACTTCAACTTACTCAAAGCCATCAATCCAAGGAGTTGGTATAACCTTGGATCTATTTTGGTACTTAGTAAAAGACCAATAGATATCATAGTGTTAATTTTCCCCTAGTATGTGATCCAAGGGATCAGTCATGACTAGGGTTTTGTTTAATACTTAGAAGAATATTGTAGAGTGTTAATTTTCTCAAAGTATGTGGTCAGAGAAGCTAGGCATGTCTAAGGTTCAATTTAACACTTAGGAAAATGTCGTAGAGTGTTAATTTCCCCTAAGCATGTGGTTTAAGGAACCAGACATGTCTAAGGTTCTGTTTAACACTTAGGAAAATATCATTTAAGTATTAATTTAGCCGAAGCATGTGGTCTGGGGAGCCAGGCATGACTAAGGTTCTGTTTAATACTTAGAAAAATGTCATAGAGTGTTAATTTCCCCAAAGCATGTGGTCCAAGGAGGCAGACATGTCTAAGGTTCTGTTTAAAACTTACTAAAATGTCATTTAAGTACTAATTTAGCCAAAGCATATGGTCCAGGGAGCTAGACATGACTAAGATTCTGTTTAACACTTAGGAAAATGTCATTTAAGTACTAATTTAGCCAAATCATGTGGTCCGGGGAGCTAGACATGACTAAGGTTCTGTTTAATACTTAGAAAGATAATATTGGGAAGTACAATGTATTTAAACAATGAATGAGCATATGGCAAAAGAAACTTTCATTAATAATAATACATTTTTAGGTTGTTTACATTCAAAAGGCATGGTATAACATGTTCATCTAGGTCTTCGAGGAAATATACTCCTATACCAGCCACCAAGGTGATGTGATATGGCCTCTCCCAGTTAGGCCCTAATTTTCCCCATGTTGGGTTCTTTGCAGTACCTAAAACCTTTCTCAACACTAAGTCACCAGGCACTAATGGTCTCAGCTTCACATTAGCGTCATACCCTTGCTTGAGTTTGTGTTGGTAATATGCCAACTAGACCATGGCATTCTCCCTTCTTTCTTCAATCAAGTCTATACTCTTTTCTAGCAATTCGTTGTTGTCGCTTGGACTGAAAGAGCTTGTCCTCTACGTTGGGAAGCCAGTTTCTAAAGGAATAACCGCCTCGACTCCATAAGTCATTGAAAAGAGGCTCTCTCCTGTTGATCTGCGAGGTATGGTTTGGTATGTCCAAAGGACATGTGCCAACTCTTCCACCCATTTTCCCTTCGCATCATCTAGCCTCTTCTTGAGTTCATTCACTATGACCTTGTTAGCAACCTCAACTTGTCCATTCCCTTAGGGATAAGCTAGGGTAAAGTATCTATTCATAATTCCCAGGTCACAATAGTATCTCCTAAAAGACTTGCTATCGAACTAAAGGTCATTGTTCGGGATGAGTGTATGAGGGACCTCGAACCATGTGATAATGTTTTTTCAAACAAACTTCTTGGCATCTACATCCCTAATATTTGCCAAGGGCTCAGCTTCAACCCACTTAGTGAAGTAGTCCATGCCGACTAACAAGTATCTCTTATTTGTTGCTGCCTTGGGGAAAGGGCCTACAATGTCTAAGCCCCATTGAGCGAATGGCCAAGGGCTAGATAGAGGATTAATGACTCCTCCTGGTTGGTGTATGTTTGGCGCGTACCTTTGACACTGGTCACACTTCCTTACATATTACTATGCTTCCTTTTGCATGTTTGGCCACCAGTAGTCTTGAGTGATGGCTCTGTGTGACAAAGTCCTGCCTCTAGTGTGACTCTTGTAAATCCCCTCATGTAACTCCTAAAGAAGTGATTCTATTGCCTCGGGGTGTATGCACAGCAAGTATGGCCCAAAAAAGGAGCGTTTATATAATTTTTGGTCCTTGGATATCCAGAACCGAGGAACCTTTCTCCATACCTTGTCAACTTCTGATTTCTCCTCGGGCAAGGTGTCCTCCTTCAAGAATAGTACCATACGGTCCATCTAGTTAGGCCCTACTCTAACTTGGTGAACATGGACCACCTCTCTTTTCACTTTTGTGGGCTTGTAGAAATTATCTACAAGGATGACTCAAGGTAAGTTCTGTGCCAAGAAGGTTGCAAGTGTGGCTAGGGAATCAGCATGTGTGTTTCCACTTCTAGAGATATGTAATAGGTTGAAAGATTCAAACCCTGATTGCAAGTGTCTAACCTGACTCAGGTACCCTTGCATTCTTCCATCTTTTGCTTCAAACTTTCCTTTCACTTGACCAATGACCAATCTCGAGTCCGAGAACATCTCTACTGCCTTTCCGCTCATTCTTTGAACCATGGCCATTCCCATCAGTAGAGCCTTATATTCAATTTCGTTATTTGTGGTCGAAAAGCCTAGCCTCAATGATTTCTTAATAGTAATCATTTTGGGGATATTAGAACTAGCCGCACTCCGGATCCCTTCTGATTTGCTGCACCATTAACATAAACTTTCCAGGTTAAGGGATCTTGTTGGGAGACCATGCCAACTAATTTTCCATTCATGCCACGCTTCTCTGCTTCTACTTCCGAAGGGGATTCAGCAAACTCGGTTACCAGATCTGCGAGAACCTGACCCTTGACAGACTTTCTTGGGATTTCGAGGTGGCTGCAAACTGTTGATTGCCTTAATATGGTTAGGGCTAACTTCAATTTTGTGATGTGTAACCATGTACCCCAAAAACTTCCCTAATCTGACCCTGAAAGAACACTTGAAAGCATTGAGTCGCAGTTTGTGTTTCCTCAGAATTTCAAAAATGTTTCCGAGGGCTCTTATATGCTCAAACACCACCTTACTCTTCACTACCATGTCTTCTATATAGACCTCAATACTTTTGCTCAATTGTGGTTCAAACATCCTAGTTATCATCCTTTGATAGGTAGATCCTACATTTTTAAAACCGAAAGGCATCACCTTGTAATGGTAATTTTCAGTGGGAGTGATAAAAGCTGTCTTTTCCTAGTCATCTAGGGCTAGCGGTATCTAGTGGTATCCTTGAAAGGCATCTAAGAAGCTCATCCGAGGATGGCCTACAATTGCTTTACTAGCTGGTCTATCCTAGACATAGGGAAGGGATCTTTTGGGCAAGCCTTATTTAGATCTATGAAGTCCACACATACACGCCACTTTCCACTCTTCTTCTTCACCATCACAGTGTTGGCCAGCCACTCAGGGTAGAAAACCTCCTTGATAACCCCTGCCTAATTGAACTTCATCTCATCTTTGACAGTATCAGAGTAATCCTTGGATGAGCGCTGAGGTGGATGCTTCTTTATGTTGACACCTTATTTTGCAACCCGCATTTAACCTCACTTGGAGGGTAAATTGCATTTAACCTCACTTGGAGGGTAAGAGGGTAATTTTACCTTGAAAATATGCATCTTGATTCCGGTCATTAGATCCTTAATCTCATTTCACCAAAATGATCTTGATGTTGTAACGATCAAACCGACTGGTCATAAGCTTTAATCGGATCACCTGATTGAAAGTTATCATCAAATCAAGTTTTAATGGCCGAGATGCACTATCACAAATTGAGTCCGACTATATGTGATTATGAACAATTGATTTCAATTGGTTATAAGTGTAATCAATTTGAGATCAATGATATGTCATAATTTGATTGGTTAGGACTACATTTTATGGCGAGGTTGCATACACTTAATTAATTAGATATTTAAACATTAATTATTCAATGAGTAATTTGTACAATTATCTTTTAATTAGAGTAAACTTAGAACCAATTAAGTCTAAAATGGGAGTGATTGGAGTCATTTAATGTTAATTGGGAGCTAATTTGGGGCCTATTAATGTTAATTGTGCTGAAACCATTTTCTAACAATTGACCTCTGCTCACCATTTCATCAATATCTCTTAGAATATTTTGAATCTATGAATGAGGTTAATTTTCTCAGAAACTAGACATCCAGGGCTTCAATTTAAGCATAAGAATGAGACGATTCCGATCAGAATTAAGTCAGATATGATTTTTGAAGTTGGCTCTACAGGCTGTTACAGTAGTTATGGGAAAACTAAATTTTGGCTTGCTCCTCACTCTCACCAATCTTTCTATTTATTGTACCAGATTTTCCCCAAGACTAAAATAAGGTCTAGGTTTATGATTCTTGTCAACCCTCATTAAATAACCTTCCATTCATATTTCCTCTACCATTACAATATAAACCCTCCATCTCCTTCATTCCAAAGCACACAAAAAACCCTCCTCTCTTCTTCTCTCTTGAGTTATAGTGAAGTAGAATAGTCTTGTCATATCTTGGTTTTCCTGAGACTTAAGGTATTGAGTGAGACTCACTCTCCTTCTCCTAGTTCTTCTTTTTTTTTCCACCCTTAGGACCTCCACCAAGAGTCTCCTCCTCTACCATATGGATCTTACACAAAGGTTGAATCTCTTTCCCTAACTAGTTTTTTTTTTTTTTTTTTTTTTTTTTTTTTTTTTTTTTTTTTTTTTTTTGCCATAATGAGAGTTTAAGATTGAAGCATGATAATAATCATTTAAATTCCTTTGAATATGTTTGAATGTTCTTAATTGTTCTTATATATTCTTCACATGTTCTTGGTCGTTCATCACATGTTCTTAGGGTTTATCACATCCACACACTTTAAATTCAACATGCAAATTGATTGATAATATATTGGATGATGTGATATGAATGTTGGTCACCATAGTCTAGAAGATTGGTTTCACCAAGCAAGGTGGGTGCCTAACACCTTCCCACTTTGTAACATAGCCTCCGAGTTTAGATCAATGTTTAATAGATCAGATGCTTATCCATGTAATTTTCGATTTCTAGATTGTAACAAGGAAACAAAGCCATGTACTTTATCTTAGATTGTATCTAGGACCAAAGCCATGTAATTTCCTATGATCAATGTAAATTCAATTTCAAATTAATAAAATAAGGAATTTTTCAATTTTGGTTTTCTTATTTATTCTAATAATTAAATAAGTGGCGACTCCATTATTAAACCCTTAATCTAAAGGGGAAAATATAACTAGTCGAACCTCAATTTTGAGAGGCAACAACATAACTCTACCCATTCATATAGGTTTGGCCCAACATTTATAAAAATGGGTCGGAGGCGTGATCTCTCATATCCATTAGCTACACAAAAGATTTGGAATTAGATGAAAAGAACAATAGAGCTCTTTTTTTTCTTTTTTCTTTTTTAATTTTATTTAGGGACAAAACTTAAGTATAATATTTTAGGTGCTATTTCTTAAGTTTCTTTTTTATGATTCAGCCATGTGACTACTTAACTAAAAAATACACTTGCATCCCATGAGAAAAAATCCACATGGCAGAATCTTAAAAGGGAAATCTAAGGAATAGTACCTGAATATTGTACATAAATCTTGCTCTTTATTTAGGGACTACAGTCATTCGTTTGAAACATTAGAAATTACAAACAAGTTATGAAAGCAATAGTGTACTTTGGCTTTTACTATATTTTTGGTAGGGTTAATTAAAACTTGGGTATAGTACTGTAGGGGTGAAAGGCCCAAGAAAATATATCTACATATGTATTGGGCCAGAGGCCCAATTTGAAAAAAGTAAGTAGTCCGAGGATGGGTAGACGCTGTCATAAGCATCCGTGTCAGTAGGTAAAGAGGTGAGGTTTGATCATGATTGCCTATGAGGGCTGTCCGAGGAGGAATGCTACCTCGGCTGCACAAAGCCGATGTCAGAAGGTGTGGTCTGCCATCAAGAGCAACGTTCCGGATCATTTCATAGACGAGGATAAGTATCAGGAAGGAACAGGACGAGGAAAAGCTATGAAATATTTAAAAGAAAGCTGCTACCACCGCATTGAATGCTTTGCAATTAACTCTCTGGCCGTATTAATAAGGAAGTGATATTTGAACAGTAGTTTTCAGCCTTACAGCTACTATCCAAAGATTTCAAGAAGGTGCTGATGGGATAAGGATCAACACCAACAATCTAATCTGCACGTGGAGGGTGGAGATGAAAGGGGAAAATAGTATAAAATGGAAGAGATACCCTGAGAGAAAAGAATCGAGAAATCAAGAGAAAAATACTGTAGCAATCAAGAATTAAACTTGTAATCAAACTTGAGAGAAATATATAAGAACTGATCTCATCGGATTGTGTCAATGACAATTTTCTTTAGATTAAATCAGTCTATCTTTATTTTCTTGTCATCTAGATCCACTTTACTTGTTGACTAACTCATTAAAGCCTAGTTTTCCAACCCACTCTCTACAAATTCATTATATTGGGCTCTTTGGGCTTAAGTTCATTCATACATTGGGCTTAGGAGCCAAATTGTGTCCTTACAATTGGCACTGTCTGTGGGGACTTCTGGTGTGGTAGTGAGTCTAATGTTCAACTATGGTAGGTTTAGGTCCGAACTAGGCAGAATCTATGGGGTCTTAGCGTCAAGATCACCTCCGTAATCTTGAACAAAGAAGGGATTGGGAGGGAAGTGTGCACACTACCCATACTAGTAGGAGCTAGTCTTGAGGCGGGAGCCACATCTCTCATGAAGAGAATTCTAGAAACATGCAGCAAGAGATTGATCACTTGCGGAGGAAGTTGCATCGCGAACGACAGAGGAGAACTCCTTCAAGTTCTATTTCTTCTTCTGGTGGAGAAGAAGATGGCAGCTATAGGCCTAGATCGAGGACTTCGCCGAGTAAGTCTTTCTTGTAAGATGAGGATCACCACTGTAGGCGTAGGGGTAAAAGTCCATCCCATAAAGGTTTGGGAAACGACGTTATGAGTAGGGTGTTGAACTAAATTTTCAGATCACCTTTCACACGTAGGATTGAAGCAGGAAAACTTCCTGGACATTTCACTCAACCAATATTTACCATGTACAATGGTCGTATAGACCCTGTGGCCCTGTGGAGCAAGTAAGTCACTTCAACCAGGGAATGATTGTGCACTCTAGGAATGAGACCTTGATGTGAAAAGTATTCACATCCAGCTTGGGGCCTGTGGCAATGAGGTGGTTTGAAGCTTTGTATGATTGTGCACTCCTTTTGAAGCTTTGTATGGTTATCCACCTCCTCGGTTATTGGATTACATTCTAGACACTACTAAGGTTGACAATGTGAATGGTCACTTGAGAAATAGGGCTGAAATTGTAGTTCCAAACTTATTTCTTGAGTTCTTAATTTTTTGGTTTCCCTTTAAAACATATAATTTCTTTTTCTTTATCCTATAATTTTCATTGAAAATTTTCAGAACACATAAACTTAACTCAAGCATGCCAATTGTGTTTGGCTTTGCTGGCAATTTCTTTCCTTTGAATAAAATGCATTTTTTCCAAGAAAATAGGAGCTAATTGTGAGTTACGTTGTTTTGTATATACATTTCTGAAGGTACCAGTTGGAGCTATGCCAAAAAGGTTTGGAGGAGAATATTATTGTTTATTTGGGGAGGACCACATTGTTGTATTGCTTATACATGAGCTGGGTCATTTGATAAGGAAGCCCTAGAAGAGCATATCCATATGCGTCATCCTTGCCCCTATGGTAGCTTTGGTTCATTAGGTGAGCTACTATCTATCATGTTGGTTTTTTAATTTGATGTTCCATTTTGGCTTGTATTTAAGTTTGAGACAATATTTTTAGTTTACATGGATGGTACATTGCACAATGATGAGGTGATGTGCTCTCTGACTTAGCTGATGTTGTAGCCAGGTGTGCAGGACGTGAAAAGGTGGTAGGTTAAAATTATTATAAGATTAAAATAATATTAGTATAAAAATAATATTGTTTAAGATATATAGGTTGGTTAACGCTATTTTAGATATTATAGTCTGTTTGGATACCACTTATTTTACTGAAACTGAAAATTTATTTTTGAAAGTACTGTAAATAAATATAAAAAGTTATTGAAATAGTATAGTAAAGCTCATAAATAGTATCAAAAAGTGCAATATGACCTATAAATAATAGTAAAATTAAACTAAGAGTTTATTTGGATAAAACTTATTTTGCTGAAAACTGAAAACTAAAAACTAAAAATACTGTAGCAAAATAATTTTTAAATGTGTGAATAGTGCTGTGGGACCCATTTTAATATATTTTTTAAATAAAGTAGATGTGGGTCCCATAAATAGTGCGTAAAGTGCTGCTACAGTGAATGATCGGTGCTGCTACAGCGCGTGAATAGGGCCTTGTCTCTAAAAGCTGAACTGCGTGCGACCAAAAAAAAAAAAAAAAGGAGAAAACGCAAAACGTGCAAACGCAACCGTAGATCCAAACAAATACTAAATAGTAAAATAATTTTAATTTTAATATGTATTCAAACGATGGCTTAGTGCAAAAAGTAGAAACACACAAAAATCTCGGCAGTATCAAAACTGGGATTTTTTAAAAACAATCGGTGCTACATATAAATTAAAATAGCTAAAAACACATTTTAAAAGGTTAAATTTATTGCTCAAAGATGCATTGGAGAGAGTGATGACTCAAGACTCAAGAACATTAGGCAATAATTTCCCATGTTCTTTGATTGCCACCGACTCTAATAGAAAATGAATCGTTGACTTGACCCATCTTCTCAGCACACATGCTTTCTAAAAGCTGAACTGTGTGCGACCAAAAAAAAAAAAAAAAAAAAGAGAAAACGCAAAACGTGCAAACGCAACCGTAGATCCAAACAAATACTAAATAGTAAAATAATTTTAATTTTTAATATGTATTCAAATGATGGCTTAGTGCAAAAAGTAGAAACACACAAAAATCTCGGCAGTATCAAAACTGGGATTTTTTAAAAACAATCGGTGCTACATATAAATTAAAATAGCTAAAAACACATTTTAAAAGGTTAAATTTATTGCTCAAAGATGCATTGGAGAGAGTGATGACTCAAGACTCAAGAACATTAGGCAATAATTTCCCATGTTCTTTGATTGCCACCGACTCTAATAGAAAATGAATCGTTGACTTGACCCATCTTCTCAGCACACATGCTTCCATTACCATACGGGGCTGGGCCTACGTCACTGTGAAAGAGAAACATGGTACCGTTTGGATACTTGATTATTAGCGTCTGCATTTACCTTTTTTTTTTCTTTTTTCTTTTTTTTTTTTTCTTGAAAGCGTATTTTGTGGTTGTGATGGTTTTTTTAGTGGGTCTTGTGTACTATTTACGGGACCTATAAATCTTTTTTTAACAAAACTTTCTTTAAAAATAGATCACACAGTGCTATTCACACATTTAAAAATTATTTTGCTATAGTATTTTCAGTTTTCAACAAAAAAAACGGTATCCAAACACACTGATAGTATGCATTATGCACGCACGTATATTCTTTCCATATGCATTAATAAAGTTTGCTTTTTTGAGTTTTTCAGTCACACCAGCAATTCCCTAACCTCTAACCTTACAGTTTAAGCTCACCCATTTTCTTTATGGCTTCAATTCTATCGACTGCTTCTTCTTCATCATCCAAGGGATGGAAATATGATGTTTTCTCAGTTTTAGAGGTGAGGACACTCGCACGAAATTGACAGACCATCTATATGCTAGTTTGATACAAAACGGCATATCAACTTTTAGTGACGATAAAGAACTAAGGCAAGGAACACTAATCAATCCAGAAATCTTGAGAGCAATAGAAGAATCAAGATTTGTTGTTGTTATTCTATCAAGGAACTATACTTCATCAAGATGGTGCTTGATTGAACTAACAAAGATTGTTGAGTGCATTGAAAAGACAGGATTGGTAGTTTTACCTGTTTTCCACTATGTGAATCCTAGTGACGTGAGGAATCATAGGGAAATTTTTGCAGAAGCCTTTGATAAACATGAAAAGAGTTTCGAAGATAATATTAATTGTACAAACATGGAAAGCTACTCTGACAAAGGTTGCCAATCTTGATGGATGGGATTTAAAGAATAAGTAAGAAATTCTTTGGAATAATGTTATTTATGGTCAACTTTTTTTTTTTCCTGAATTTATTTATCATTACTTCTTCTTTCTCTTTTTTTTTTCTTTTTTTTTTTGTAAATTTTTATACATGGCCTCATGATGAGAGAGTACTAAAGTATTTATAGAAAAATTTAGTCTAGCTCTATTATAATCCTAGTAGGACTAGATTCTTGTCATGCAAGAACATAATTACACAAACTTGGGCCTTACAACAATTTTGTCCCCAAATAGCTCTAAAATTGCCCTATAATACATCTAACAATGAATTTCTTGTCCCTTGTAAACTTTGGGAATTATAATATCAAATTGGACTTTGGATGAACCTTTGCATAGTTTGGCATGGTAGTCCCTATATTACCAAATATGAGCAAAAAGGCACGAACTTGGTAATCCTCATTCTACTAGTGACTCGCAGAGTCCATAGCTTTGCTTTTTTATAAACCACTGGCCTACTTGTAGTGTTTTCATTCGAATTCCTGCCTCCAATTTATAGTTTATATTTCCTGCCAAATTTTCTTGATAAGCATGGAAAATTTTTCCGAAGCAAGTGGTTAGCGAAAAGTAGAATTATATAGTTAATACTTCAATGGTTTAATTTGTTATTTTTTATGAAAAAAAAAAGGGTGCATGAAAATTGCAATCCTAGAAATGTACAACAGAGGACTAAATATAATTGGGGACTCTCGATGTGGCTGAACGAAGCTAAGACTATGCTTATGTTGAATGTTTTGTCTCTAAATGTGGCTAGCTCTACCTCATCAAAATTATTGTTTTTCTTTTTCTTTTTTTTCCACAGGCATGAATCCATAGTTATCCAAGAAATCATTGGACGTTTATTTAGTGAATTGTGTAGTAAATTCTCAAGTGTTTCTGAGGACCTTGTTGGAATGGACTCATGTGTGGAGGAAATGTTGGATTCATACTTAGGCAGACAGATGGGTGGTGTTTGCTTTGTTGGGATATGCGGGATGGGTGGAATAGACAAAACTACTCTTGCACAGGAAATTTATAAAAGAATTTTTGGTAACTTTGAAAATAGTAGTTTTATTGCTAATGTTAGAGAAGAAACTGAAAAGCAAGGTCTAGTTTCTTTACAAAAACAACTTCTTTCTATGATCCTCAAGAAAAGTGAAATAAATATAGGGAACGTTTGGGAGGGAGTCAATATCATATGAAATACACTATGTAATAAAAGGGTTTTTATTGTTCTTGATGATGTGGATAAAGAAGAACAATTTGGAGCATTAGTAGGAAAGCATGATTGATTTGGTCCAAGAAGTAGAATCAATGTAACAAGCAGGGATAGCCATTTATTGATAAGATGTGGTGTGAATGATATATATACAGCTAAGGGGTTGCGTAATAATGATGCTTTGCAACTTTTTAGTTGGGGAGCTTTCCATAAACCTTATCGTGAAGAAGATTATGTGAATTTGTCTAAGGACTTTGTGAATTATGCTAAAGGCCTTCCTTTAGCTCTTAAAGTTTTAGGTTTGTCGTTGTTTGCTAAAAGAAAGAATGAATGGAAAAGTGCCCTAGATAAACTAAAAAAAGAACCTAATAGAAAATTTTTGGATATACTTCAAATAAGTTTTGATGGGCTAACAAATTCACAGAAAGAATTGCTTTTAGATATTGCATGTTTTTTCAAAGGAGAGAACAAAGATAGCATAAGAGATATACTGGAAGGTTTTGGCTATTATCCAAGCTACAATTTTGGTGTTCTTGTGGACAAATCTCTCATAACCATTGATTATGAAAGAACTTTGTGGATGCATGATTTGCTACAAGATATGGGTCAAGAAATCGTTCTTCTTGAATCTCCTAAAGAGCCTGGTGGATGTAGTAGGTTGTGGATTTACGATTATGTCATTCATGTATTAAAGAATAATACTGTAAGCTAACTAATATAAACTTGAACTTAAATAAGTACATATTTTATTATTAATTTTTTTTTAGATTTTTCTAATTATTTTAATTTCATTATTTTTGGTTATTAGGGAACAGATGTAGTTGAAGGCATAATGCTAAACACGCCTATTCAAAAAAAGGAACAATTGAGTGCTGAAGCTTTCTCAAAGATGAAGTTTTTGAGATTGCTTAAAATTGGTAATAGGGAACTTATACAAAACTTCATAGATGGTACTATGCAACTTCCAAAAGGTCTCAGTTATCTATCTAATGAGTTACGTGTTCTTGAATGGCCTAGATATCATTTGAAATGCATAGCAACCAATTTCCAACCAAACAAACTTGTTGAGTTGAGAATGCGTTGTAGTGAGATCAAACATCTATGGAAAGGATATATGGTAAGATTTTAGTTATGCAAATGTGTATTTTATTCCTTTTCATTAAGCCTTGTCTTTATCTAATTATTTATTGGTTTATAACTGAATTTAGCTGAGTTAAAACTCATAGACTTAAGTGGCTCTCAAAACTTAATTGAGATCTCGGAACTTAGTGGAGCCCCAAAGCTTAAGCAATTGATACTTCAAGATTGCACAAGACTATATAAGATTCACCCATCTCTTGGAGATCTCAAACAACTAATTCGATTGGATTTGAATGGTTGCAAATGTCTCAAAAACCTTACACACGAGGTCAACTTAGAAGCACTTGAAATTTTCAATCTTGGTGGTTGTTCAAGCTTAAAGAATTTTCCAGAAATTGTAGGAAATATGTCGTGTTTGTTAAAAATTTATTTGAGTAAGACTTCTATAAACGAACTACTAGAGAGTTTGGGGAATATCAAAGGTTTGGATGAGCTAGACGTGAGTGGAACTGCTATAACAAGGCTACCTTCATTTGTTGTTCACTTAAAAAAATCTTAGGGTGCTATCTCTCCGTGATTGTGTGGGGCTATCGTCCTAATCGTCTAATATGCTTCTTAGTTTTCCTTTATGTGGCCAAGTAGTAGTCTAGATCTCGTTGGTATGTTACAAGGCTTATGTTCTTTAGTTGATTTGGATCTAAGCTATTGCAATATTCTGACAATTCCTAGTGTTCTTGGGTGCTTGTCATCTTTAAAAGTATTAAACCTAAGTGGAAATAATTTTGTTTGCATTCCTGAAAGTATCATTCAACTATCTAATCTGGGAAGACTTTATTTGGGTGGGTGCACTTAACTTCGAATGTGTCCTAAGCTTCCATTAAATATTAAATCTATGGATGCGTCAGGGTGTACCTCACTAGAAACATTATCATTAAGGCCAGAATGTGATTTTTGGCCGAATCTACGTCTTCTCAATTGCAACAAATTGATTAAGAATCAATTCTTCAATGACCTGTGGTTAACAATGCTGAGACATTATATCATTAAGGAGGTCTCTCTCTCACTCTCTCTCTCTATACCTCCCTCTCCCTATCTCTCTCTCTTGCATGTGAAGTTCTAAACATCATGATTTGTTTGTTTCAAGGACGCTCTCTAAGTTGTGATATCACTCAAGTTGCCCCTCTCTCTCTCTCCCTCTCTCTCCCCCTCTCTCTCACTTGCATGTGAAGTTCTAAACATCATGATTTGTTTGTTTTAGGGACCCTCTCTTTCATTTCTCACAGTTCCTGGAAGTGAAATTCCGAATCGGTTTAGGAACAGAAATGTGGGGGATTCAATGAATCTAGAAGTGCCTTCACATTTATTATTTTGTAACAAATTTATGGGTGTCACTGAATGTTGCGTTGTTTTTAAATTCTGCCAACATCGTCTTCTTTACCAAATGTTTGCTGAGGGGCTTAAATGTACTCTTAAAATCAACGAACATGAACCTATTCTAACTGGGCACATTTGATTATACGAGGAATTTGGTAAGATTGAATCGTATCTGATTTTTCTGCGATATATTCCCTTTATATTCTTGGAAAGACCCTTGAAATTGAATCAAGCGGATGCTTATGCATTCAGCCAAACAGAGGTAAGATTTGAAACTTTCAATCGAGGCTTGGAGGTTACGAAATGTGGAGCCCAATTGGTATTTGAGCAAGACATTGAAGATCTCGAACAATTTATTGTTGGGTCTAGCAGTTGCATAATCACTCCATATGAGGATAATGAATTAGATGATTTAGCAAAAGATTCTGAAATTACGAGAAGCACAAATGACGAATCACTACATCTGAAGTGGATAGAACACCCTAATCTAATTGAAAATTGGATTGTGAATTTACACACATAAAGGCCAAAGGAATCCAAGGTAACTTTAATATCATTATTATTATTATTTTTTAAATGGTAAAAAGCTTTTGAATTATAGGGCTGAAATTGTAGTTCCAAACTTATTTCTTGAATTTTTAATTTTTTGGTTTCCCTTTAAAACATATAATTTTTTTTTTCTTTATCCTATAATTTTCATAGAAACTTTTCAGAACACTTAAGCTCAGCTCAAGCATGCCAGTTGTGTTTGGCTTTGCTGGCAATTTCTTTCCTTTGAATAAAATGCATTTTTTTCCAAGAAAATAGGAGCTAATTGTGAGTTATGTTGTTTTGTATATACATTTTCTGAAGGTAGCAGTTGGAGCTATGCCAGAAAGCTTTGGCGAAGAATATTATTGTTTATTTGGGGGAGGACCACATTGTTGTACTGCTTATACATGAGTTGGGTCACTTGATAAGGAAGCCTTAGAAGAGCATATCCATATGAGTCATCCTTGCCCCTACGGTAGCTTTGGTTCAGTAGGTGAGCTACTAAATATCATGTGTATTTAAGTTTGAGACAATATTTTTAGTTTACATGGATGGTACATTGCACAATGATGAGGTGATGTGCTTTCTGACTTGGCTGAGGTTGTAGCTAGGTGTGCAGGCCGTGAGAAGGTGGTAGGGTCATTGTGTTTTAGACTTCTAGTACTTATGTATGCAATTTCTCATTGTGATTCCATATTTTAAAAGGGGCTTTCTGAATCTAGGTGCTTCGAGTTTACCTTGGAAGGTAGTTTGGCATTTTATCAATAGAACCTTGATTATACTATGAACTCATGACCCCTTCAAATATATAAACAAAATAAAAATAGGGCTAGCCTACCAGGAAATACAAAAGCATCAATTCCTAGTACTTAGCCAACCTTGGAATTGCAAAAGTTTGGGCTTACTCACGGCAAGTGTCCAAATCTCCACTCTCATTATCTCTACTCCACTTTAGGCTCCGCAATTAAAAACTTGGCAGGTGTCCACACCACCAACCTTTGCCAACGCTGGCCGCTGACGACATCAATATTGCCAGTCACGGCCAAGCACTGACGCCTGGATTACTTGCCTGATTTTGCTCCTTTATTTTATTTTTTTGTTCAATTTAGTTTTCTTTTTTCTTTCTTCCTTTTTATACAATGACCAAAAGCCATTTTGGGTTAGTTTCTTGATTGATTCTTTGTTTTGTTTTTGGTTATTTCAATGATTTCATTTCTCTTTTATTAGGATTTTATGATTTAGACTTGTTTTAAAACATGGGTTTCAGCTATGGTGGATTTGACTTTTAGCAAGTTACAATGTTGTGGGCCAAAATGGGAAATTAGCCATAACTTTCCGACTATATAGTTAGTAGGTAATGTTTTCAAACTATATTTTTTACTAGCATCTCGAGCCTAAGAGACTCGATTTTAGTCTATAAATCGAGTCTCATAGACTCGAATTTTATGGTTTGATCATGTTTGATGTGGCATCTTTTTCCACGTGGCGACCACCTAGAAATCGAGTCTCTAAGACTCGATTTATAAACCAAAAAAATTTTAAAAAATTTTAAGTCTCAAGTCTCTCATGTACAAGCCAAAATACCAAAAAAAAAAAAAAATACAATCAGATCAAAGAGAGAGAGAGAGAGAGAGAAAGAGAATCTAGAGGCACGGCCTGGGGCTCTACTCCTCAAGCGAGGCGGCGATCTCCTTCAAGACCATCTGGAGCTTCATCTCTAGATCGACTAGGTGGTTGTCGAGCGAGTCCTGCGGGTGGCGACTCTGAGTCACCGAGTTTATCCATTTCTTCATGTTGAAACTCTCGTTGGAGAATGGACTAGCATGGGGCTCGCATGGCACACGGCCTAGGTCGCGTGCGGCTTGGGTCTCGACCCGATCCACAACAGAGAAAGGGAGTGAGACGGATCTAGTGGTTGCGGTGGTGTTTTTGTTTCTTGGATTGAAGCATGAGAAAGATTGAGAAAGAAGAAGTGAGACAAGAAGAAGAAGAAAGAGAAGAGAGCAGCCTTTTTTTTTTTTTTTTTTTTTTTTTTTTTTTTTTTTTTTTTTGCTTTTTTTTTTTTTTTTCTTTTTTCTGGGCTCTGATTTCTTTGTTAGGGCTGCTGTTCTTTTTTATCTTATTGGGTCTGGGCTTATAAATTGAGTCTTAGAGACTCAATTTTTAGGTGGACGCCACGTGGAAAAAGTGCCAACTCAAACCCAATCAGAACATGAAAACTAACTCTCAAAGACTCGATTTATAAGTCCTAAATCGAGTCTCTTAGACTCAAGATGCTAGTAAAAAATATAGTTTGAAAACATTGCCTACTAACTATATAGTTGGAAAGTTATGACTAATTTCCCATTTTATCCAATGTTGTGGGTTTATAATAGTAAAAAGTCCAAACACTTATAAACTAGAAATCAAATTATATATGAGAATGATAAGGAATCAAACACTCAATTAAACAAAAAAAGAGAATAAATGTTGTATGTGGAAAAGGTGAAGTGGAGAAAATTCCGTAGCTATGGAAAAGAAGAGGAAGATAGAGGGAAAGGAAGAGAGAGAGAGTGATTGATCTAGAGAGAAACAGATAGAAGGAAAGGCGATGGTGGTTGGCCATGACCGGAGATATTTATGGCGTTGCCAGCGAAGGTTGGTGGTGGGGCAGCGTCCGCGAAGGTTAACTTTTGTTTGTAATTGTGTAGGCCATGACAAACAGACAGAGGAGTCAAAGGCTCAAATGAAAAAGTTCTCTTCAATCTCTACGTCTCTTTAGTTTCCTCTTCAGTCTTCAAGGAATTGACTCTTTTTTTCATTCTTATCTTTTGAATCACAACATCAAGCATGGTTTCTTTCTAACTTTAATCAGTGAAGTAATATGTCTTGGTTTGGTTCACAAAAATGCAAATTTGGAGGAAATGGTGAGGCACAGAAGAGATAGAGGTGTTAAATAGACATTATTAGCAAACGCAATATGTTATACCATGTTGTGTATGCTAGAGTAGATGCAGAAGGTGAAACGTAGAATAGGAACATTGATATCATGTGGGTTACGTGGTTCAGCCTTGATGGCCTACATCCCCAGAGGAATCCTTTAAAGGCTACATCTTTATTGTATAAGAGTGTAGTACAATAACCTATATTATAATGAATCCTAACATGAGTATATATAGGCAACTAAACCCTAGACTACTAGTACAAGCAGGAATGGGCTTAGGTCTATTGGGCTAATATGTCTAATATATTTCTCTAACACTCTCCCTCAAACTCAAGATGGAAGCTCGATGAAGGTTTGAGGTTGGATAAACATGAGAAAATTACTTGGAAATGCCTTGAAAAATGCCTTTGAAGAAACCACAATAAAGAATATGTCAATTGACAAATTTCAAAGCTTCAAATGAATAAATGGAGTCCAAAATTGGAATCTACACGAAAAACTAAGCAAGATAGGCTATTTCGAAAATTTTAACTTTTGGTCAAAAGTCAACAAAAGTTAACAGATCTGGTCAAAGTCAACAGTTAGTGCTCACGGGTCAGATCCGGGTGGTTTGGATCAGTCGGTTCGAGTCAACATCAGCTAGGTGATGTGGTGCTGATGAGGCGACACTGCTGACATGGCGAGCTGCGTGGCTGATGACGTGGCTACAACTGACGTGGTCTTTTGCTGATGTCATCAAATGACATCATATTAAGCTGACATTCTTCGACGCGTGGGAAGTCACCGGCTCGTGGAGTAGATACCAAAAATCCTGAGGTGAGTGAGAGCGCGTGCTTAGTTTAATGACGGTCGGAATCGCAGGCTTCGTAGATCAGCGGACAAGGAGGCCGACAGGGTAACGCGTGTGCCCAGAAGACAATCTGGAAGTCAGGAATCTATGGCGGCGCGTGTGATATTTTCCAGAGACAACTACGGTGTGTGGAGGCGTGTGGCGAGGCTTCGGGTGACTGGATTTCTGGGTTTTGGTCGCGGGAGGTCGTGGAGCACGTCTGTTGTGTTGATTTCGTCAGGCGAAGCTTGGAGTTGCGCAAATCTGATAAGTTAAGTCACGACTTGCTTGGTTGTTGGATTTTGACACAGCATAGAGCCATGGAGACTGCGAGATGCCGTAGAGTCTAGATCCAATAGACAAACATGTGTGACTTCAGGTGATGGTATGCACGTGAGAATCTTCTTTGCTGTGTAGAGATGTTTGTTTGATGCCAAGAATGAAGTATGGCTCTGATACCATGTTAAATAGACATTATTAGCAAATGCAATGTGTTATACCGTGTTGTGTATGCGAGAATGGATGCAAAAGGTGAAGCATAGAACAGGAACACTGAGAACATGTGAGTTACGTGGTTCAGCCTTGACGGCCTACATCCACAGAGGAATCCTTTAAGGGCTACATCTTTATTATATAAGAGTGTAGTACAATAACCTATGTTATAATGAACCCTAACATGAATATATATAGGCGACTAAACCCTAGACTACTAGTACAAGCAAGAATGGGCATGACCCTATTATATTGGGCTAATATGTCTAATATATATCTTTAATAAGAGGAGTTAACAGAGAGATAATAGAAATCTTTGGGTTTGCTAAATCAGGTGGTGATGGATTGCAGTGATTGGCAGCGTTGAAGGTTGGTGGTGGTGGTGGATTGATGATGCTAGGGGATGTTTTGGGTTTTTTATTTTTCTGTGCAGTTGAAAATTATGAAAGACAAAAGAAAAAGACAAAAAGTTATAATCTAATTAAAAAAGTGGACATATGTTAAATTTTTATTTGTGGAGTATAGAGTGGAACGGGGAGAATGAGACAGCAGATTTGGACTCAGATTATGTGGCCTCTTTATATGTTAATTGGGGTCTCATTGTCAATTGATGATTGATAATAACAAAAAAAAAAAAAAAATGTAAAACTATAATTTTGATTTATGAGGCATGACCCAGTAGTACAAGAAGCTCTAAAGAGGAATTTCACCTTGAGAGGTGTTCTGCTTTCTTTACGGGTTCGGCTGCTTGGGATTGAGGAAATTTATGGTTTGGATGATGAGTGCGGGTAGTGCGCAAATAGTGGCTGGTGCTTGTTTTAGTTGTGATTGTGAAGGGGCGTTGATGGCTGGGTTTCAGTTGGATTGTTTGCTTCTTGTTGTGTGCAATGGTGTTGCTGCATTATTAAGGGGAACAGTAGGCTGGTATGGTGGAGCTTTGGCAAAGCTTGTGGTGGTGGTGGTGGTGGTGGTGGTGGTGGTTCCTGTTGGAAAAAGGAGAGGTGGAGACAAAAAAAGAACAATTTTCTAATGAATTATTTTAAATCTAATTTTTTATATTCTTAACATAAATCATGTGCTAGCATCTTCCATCAACCATCCACCATCCACCCAATTCACGAAATAGTAACAGAAGTATTGATTTAGACATTTCCCAACGTTCAGGGACTTCTCATTTCAAATTAAAAGAACATGGAGTTGGTTTGAGTTTGAGGCGAAGTTCAGAGGATTTTTTGCATTTTTTTTTCCCGTTTTTGTAAAAATAGATTGATTATTTATGTGGCTTGATTGATTTATGGAGAGAGAAACTTTAATTTAATGTTTTTTTTAAAAAAAAATTAATAAACATATGGAAAAGCATTAGATAAGGTTGGGATGAATTTTCTTGATCTATGAAATTTGTTGTTGGGGAATATACATGTGTCAGGTTTTGGTATGATCAATGGTGTGGAGATTATTGTTTTAAATATTTGTTGTCTGGTTTGTTTAGATTGGCATTAGATAAGGGTGCTTCCATGTATTCTAGGTGAGCCGTTTGTATACATCCTGTATGCTTAAGGTCTTTCCTTTTTTCTAGTAAAATTTGATTGTTTTTAAAACTAAATATTTCATAATGCAGGGATGATTTGAAACTTCGGCAGCTGGAGGCAAAAGTTACTAGGTTTTTTTTTTTTTTTTTTTTTTTTTGATCATGGTGTGCTTTGTTGCACTAATGCTTTTTTTTTTTTTTTTTTTTTTTTTTTTGATCATGGTGTGCTTTGTTGCACTAATGCAGTGTTTTACGGGACAAGATATTCTCAAGTGGAGATCTTTTTATGCTACCCAAGATAATCAATGGGAAGCTCACTATCAGGAAGTATTCGATAATGCCATGCGTGAGGCTTTGTGCTGTCTGGGACATGCCAAATACTGGAGGCTTATCTACTTATTGTTTGAGCTATGGAATTCTAATCTATATCAACTTTCTGATGTTAATGTATATTAAATTTTTAATCTTTTACATTTCATTCTCATCTTTTAAGGAGTATGTCGGGTGAAGATGAAGTTCATTCTGTAGCAAGACTATTGGGTGATTTTGTTGCTTAGCGGGCTTCAGGAACTGGGCATCTGGAACTCTTGGCAGGTTTGTTTTGAAATCATGCTGTTCCATACCATGTTATGCTTGTATGGCGTTTCATGGTTGCTGCAAGTCATATCTTATATATTTTTAAGGCATGCATCTGTTCTCCATCTATTCTTTGTACATAAAATGTGCTTTATTATTAGTACTTCTCTATTAATTGAGTTGCCAAATGCTGCTTGCATGAAGAGGTACACAAAAAACAAATAATATAGTGAATTGGAAAGGGAGGGAGAGAAATTTTATACCTGTGATTTTTGAACTACTTTCTATTTATTTATTTTGTTTTGGTGATAGTCCGATAGTTGGGGGTGGGATGATCTGAATCCTAGATGTTTTCCTTAGAAACACCAAGAGGTGCCAAGTTACATGAGTTACAAGGCCCTTGACGACTTCGAACTAGTGTTGATTCCTATATAGTTGGTTCATTTTTTTTTTTCTTTTTTCTGTAATGCTAGGATATCTCTGAAACACTTATAAGAGTATTCCTGCGGAACCAAGAATGTGGATTCCCCCATAGTTAGAAACCGTCATTCTCCTAATCTGGTGGGTATCGGAGATGAGGAATGCAGTTTCTGGTAGTGGGCACTTTGTAAGCATTGAACATGATATGTTATAGGAATTGTCCTAGACTGTCTGTCTTGAACTTTTGTTTAGAGCTTCGGATTTGTCCTCATATCTATGCATGTGAAGTTGCCTTAGTAAACTCCAAGCATTTTTTCAGTTGTTCCTCTACAATCAAGTCTCAAGTTTCCAAGAAATGAACAGTTATCAAGAAGAATCAATTTACAAGAGAATTAATTCCTGAAAATTTTCATAAAATTATCACAATCAGTTGATACATGATAGTGTTACACATCTACTTTTTTTATTGAATGTTAGTTATTTGTGACGACTTTCAATACATTTGTATTAACTAGATGATATCTCGTGTAATACACGGACTACTTTACAATTTTATTTGAAATCATTTTTTTTTTATCTACATTTGAAATCATTTTTATGTATATTAAAATCTACATATAATACTTAATACTTATTTTGTTGTATAATATTTATATGTTTGCCCACAATATTGTTAAATACTTTGAAACTTGATTTTTTATTTTATTTTATTTCATAATTTATTTTAAAAAATTGTATAACATTGTAAGATTATAATATATTATAATATTTAC
This sequence comes from Quercus suber, assembly GCF_002906115.3. Lineage (NCBI taxonomy): Eukaryota > Viridiplantae > Streptophyta > Magnoliopsida > Fagales > Fagaceae > Quercus > Quercus suber. The sequence continues at coordinate 339,483 of NW_027069624.1, read as the reverse complement.
TGTTAAAAGTAGATTTTATTTTTCAAACTGATTAAATGATTTTGAAATCTACAAATAAGAATTCAAAATATAAAATACTTTTATATCCTAAAATTACATAAATTTAAGCAACCTACCAAACACTTTCTCAATCACTCTATTCTCATACTCAAATATGGAGAGCTTGATCATTAACACCCAATTAATTATCTCAATGGAATTAAGGAAATCATTTGTAAGTATCAACATAAAGAGAACGTTATTAAACAAAGAGAAATATGCTAAAAACACATTCATTTATCAAAATTCAATTGATTTTAGTTGGGCTTCTGTATCCTTTAAAAAAAAGCGAAAAATGCTTTTAAGTCACCATGAATTTTTGTTTTTACCACTATGGCTACATGCAAAGAAACCTACAAATTATGAATTCTAACAAAAAATTAAATAAAAATAAAATAAAATAAAAAAAACAAACCTAACTTCATAAATAATCAACTAAAATGTTTCATTTTCTTTTTCTTTAGCTCTAAAATAAAATACATTTATAACTTCCCAAACCAAAATCTCAAACACCCAAAGACTCCAAGTGATGTCACAGACAAAACTAAACTGTTAGCTCTGATACCAACTGATATCGCGGAAGTCTGGAGAGAAGCATACACGATGCTCTCTTTGATGGACAGAACTAAACTGTTAGTTCCTGGGTAGTAAACCTCAAATCCACGAGGAGTTCCTTGAATCTACAAGGTGATAGTCAACTATGAAAAACGTTTACAGACTTAGGGGCCTATTTAAGGACTCCTTAAAACTTGACAGACAAGAAAATATAATCTAAAATAACTCCTAATTGATACCTAACCATAACAAGAATCAAATTTAACCTAAAAAGCATTAAATGTACCTAAAAACAAGGAAATAAATCACCTAAACCTAAAATAACGTTTTTTACATAAAAGTACCAAAAATAATAAATTACAGTAATTAAATAGTAAATTGTGTCCTACACAGACCCCTCCACTTGAAACAAACTCGTCCTCGAGTTCATCTTTGAAATCTGAAATCTCCTATGCCAAGAGAACAAATACTTTGAATACTTCATCTTCTCTGTCTTCTTGCCAAACTTGAAAGTCATTAATTGGGCAACTTGAACTTTTTCTCCCTTGATCTTCATGTAATTGACAATATTCACCAAATAAGAGTCAATGATCAAGTCAAATCTTTCTACGCCAATAAAATCAATAAACTTTGTTTTGGTGTCTCCCAATAAAATAATAGGAGTTTGAATGTTGCAATCATCTAACTTGATTTCATCGAGATCGTTGACAACTTCCTCTATAATTTCTTCTTTAATGATCTCTACTATCTCAACCTCAAGATCTTTCTCTATAATGGGGTCATCATTAATCTATTCCACAATCTTGATTTCAGGTTTTTCTTCTATAACAAGGCCTTCATTAATTTCCTCAAAAATCTCGATATTTTCTTCTTTGACTTCTCCATATTCTTCAAGAACAATATTTTCTTTAACATGTAATTATTCCTTTAATGGTGGAATATTTGGCTCTTTAAAATAATTCAAGTATGAACTCCTTGGCCAATAATAATCTTGTATTGTATATGACAAGATTTCTTCATAGTCCAAAGGATAAAATTTGATAGCAAGCATCTTTTTCATCCTTGGCCATGATCGAATTTTGTCTTTACTTTGTCAGATTCTATCAGATTGTACTCGTTCCCACCAACATAAGACATACTTACTAAGTTTATACAAAGCAAGTCCAACTTTTCTCTCATAACAAATATTCTTATAGTCAAATAAATCCTCTAGATCAAGCAATCAATCAAGAAAATCTTCTTTTAAAAAATAACCATTAAAACTTGCAATTCTCTTATAAGATCTATATGAAATTTGCTTACCGATAGGTTGCCTGAGAGTTATGTCTCCGCTGCAGTTATCCCTATTGTTTCCATTCTTCAATGGTGCCATCCTAGCATAGATATTTGTGAGTGCTTGTTGTACGTCACGTAATAGTCGCTAAGTTATTCGTCGTTGTTGTGGTGGTGGTTACCGTCTCGCCGGTTAGCAATCAGACCAGGGTGAGTCAAGGCTCTGATACCAACTGATGTCGCGGAAGCCTAAAGAAAGCACACACGATGCTCTCTTGATGGAACAGAAACTAAACTGTTAGTTTCTGGGTAGTAAACCTCGAATCCACGAGGGGTTCCTTGAATCCACAAGGTAATAGGTCTGGAATCCACCAGCCAACATAAAAGACACAAGTCTGAATTTTTATTGATAATAAACTATGAAAAACGTTTACAGACTTAAGGGCCTATTTAAGGGCTCCTTAAAACTTGACAGACAAGAAAATATAATCTAAAATAACTCCTAATTGATACCTAACCATAACAGGAATCAAATTTGACCTAAAAACCATTAAATGCACCTAAAAATAAGAAATAAATCACCTAAACCTAAAATAACGTTTTTTTACATAAAAATACCAAAAATAATAAATTACAATAATTAAATAATAAATTATGTCCTATATCATTTTTCATTATCATCAATTTTCCCTGTTCACTTTCCATCTATGTATGTCATACCTCAAACTGGTTGTACAACATTTCATTTGACTGGCATTACGTTCCATGACATCAGATAGCATTCCTGTCCAGGTCTAACCTTATTGCAGAGGCATGGTCAATCCTTAAAAATCATTTGACGATATCATTGAGGCACCTGAATGATATCAGCTGTAGCTGCCTACACGGTATTGCATTAAAATTTTATTATATCAGCCTTTTGAGTTTATCTTTTTAATTTATTGGAAGTGTTACATGGTGCAGGGTCCTTTACTTGATATTGGAAGATGTCCTTTATTTTTTTCCTTGTGCATGGCTTTATAGGCAAGGGATTTTGACTCCCTGGACTCGTAGCAGGTCATTAATTCATCGGGTAGCTTGCTTAAATGCATGTGACATTATAATTTAGACATAATTAAAGAAACTGTAGGTGCTTGAGTTCATTATTTTGGTTTTATTTTGTTTTTCAGGTTTATTTATTTTTTTAAATATAAAAGCATTCTTAGACCTTGATCTTTTAGAAAAATACTGTCTTGCACCCTTTAGTACTTATGATTCTATTTCTTCTTCTTAGGCGGCCCATAATTGATGGTGAGGCCATGCAGCAGCCTTTTTAAAATATGTTAATTTAACCCCAGAAGTACTTAGACATGGGCGTGTTAACCAGGTGATTTATTTTAATGGTCTTACGTTTCCATGTATGACAGCAAGAGCTTAAACAGATGTGGCTTTATATCATAACTCATTTTACACTCAGCATTAATTCTCATTGATTTAGTTGTTATGTACAGATGGGACATTTCAAAGATTAAGTGTTTGCCATGTCTGGGGCCATTAATGTCATTATCCTTGTACATATCACATCATTCCACTTCTTAGGATTGTAGGTGAGAAATTACTTATTCAAAAAGAAAAGAAAAAGAAATATTGTAGGTGAGGGTACTGAGGAGCATGTTCGTTCATTAAAGGGTCAAAACTCAAAAGTTAACTTTGCTGAATACAAGCTGTCATTGAGCCATTGTTTCAATTCATGCATAGTAACAGAGAGCTCTTATGAAAAATTTTATGTAATCGTATACTTAGTTGGTTTGCTCATAAATATTATTGTTTTCCTGTTGTTTCCTTGTTTATGTGTTCCTTGGCAGATTGGGTTTGTACTTGTTCGATAAAAAAAAAATGGCAGACTGGGTTTGTAGAGCTCAGCAGGACACTCGTGAGGTCTATCATGCCTTGCATATTATGAAGTTAAAATGATTCTTCCTTGATGTCTTACGAAAAGTACCTTCTAAATTCTAATTGATAGCAAAGCTTGAAAAAGGATGTTGCATTTTTCTTTATCATAACCATAATTCAGGCAAAATGGCATATACATTGCTGCTTAGTTATCACGTTACACACGTATATATGTGTGTGTATATATATATAATTATTATCTTTCTCTATTATTATTATTGCTACTTTTTTTTTAAAAGATTAGAAAAGCCCATCTTTCCTATGAGAGATGTCACCCATAACATCCCACATGTTATATGGATCATAATCTTGTACTCATCTTTTGCACTAAACCATCGAAACGTGACGCAGGCAGCGTCTAGCCAATTTCATTTAATTTAATTTTATGTACTAGTTGCAGATATGTAATTTTCTGGTTTCTATTAGTCCATGGGGTCGTATTTTGGTTTTATATGAGTTTAATTATTTAGTTTGGACTTAGTAGCAAAAGTCCAAGGAGTTTAGTTGTAAAAGCCCACGGAGTCCACATCAAGCTCTTTTTAGGAGTTTTGAGAAATCCATGTTCCACTTGGATGAGGTATTAGTCAATTTTTTAAAATTTTTTTTATAAGTAATAAAAATATATTAAAAAGAAGAAAGGTGTCACCTAAGTATATAAGAAGTATACATCAAGGACAAAAACAAATCAAGTGCATAAAGTACAAAAGTCCATGAAACCATGGATTGAAGAAAAAGAACGAAAGCCTAACACAGCAACCCAATCCAGCAGAGTCTTCAGGAAGAAAAGTTTAAGATCTAAAACTGATCTCTTTAACTCCTCAAAATGCCGATTATTTCTCTCCCGCCAAATGCACCACATCAAACGATGGGGCGCAGCCATCCAAATAGCAGCATTCTAATGCCTCCTAAACTTCCCCTGCAACAAGACAACAACTCTACCACTGTTTTCGGCATAACCCAGTGAATGCCAAACAACGTAAACACCAGAGACCACAATTTATTTATATGGATTTAATACTTTCTATTGAAGAAGAAGTATAAGATTTCTATATTTTCTGAAGCTATGGAGCTTTGTTTAAGGCCCTTGTGACACAAACAGCTCCGAGGCATGATGCCAGGGAAATCCTAGGTGTGATGCCTAGAAGTTTATTGTTTTTCCAATCCTTGCTTAAATTTCTAGAATCCTGAAAACCTTGCAAACACACATCGGTTTGTCACCTTTTAAACCCATAAATCCAAAACTTCAAAACCCTAAACCATCCATTTATCAAATAGCCCCAAATACTCCATAAAGACCCAAAACGTGGTGTACCTCTTAAGACACGATAAATTTCTTTCTTCAACATGCAAGCCTAGTTTAGTTTCCCTTCCTCTAAGCACATACCTAGGTAACAAGTATTCTTAATATCTAATTAATGTTCAGGCCACTCTCTATGAATAATACTCAAACAGAATTGAGTCTTGCCATAGGATAAAATGCTTGAAATTAATCAACACCAAACATGAGTATTGCACATGTGAGTATTGCTCCTAGTGACTTAACAACTTTTTTGGTGCTCAATGGTACTATTAGGATAATTTGTGCTAATATGACCAGTGGCACTCAACTGTTTTTGATTGGAGTTCGACAAGTTAATTTCCAATTATCATTCATACATTGGAGTCTTCAACCTATGGGGAGATGAGGCCTGCACATAAGAACAAGGAATGGAAATAGAGGAGAAAGAACTAATGAATGGATGGAAACTATGTCACAAGTGATAAGAAGGATAAAAATTTATGAATAGGATGACAAACATAAGATCAGATATCAAAAGGTCTAGGCTGGGTAGCAGCTGGTGATGGAAGAAATCTTGATATCCATTGTTTATGAAAATGATTGGACGCTCCCACTTTGTTATATAAGATCAATCAAAAGTCTACTACTTAGACATTCAACCAGACAAGGGCTAATATTAATGTTTTTTTCCCCTTCTCTTTCTCTGAACTTGTTCTGATTGCTTTGAAATCTTATTTTGCTTGTCTAAATATCCTATCTTTTGTGCACAGTTTTATAGCCGATACCCAAATTTACACGTCTATTCGTGTGGGCCACTTCCATGTGTGGATCCTGTTGTTGCAAATGCTTGTTCAGACTTTTTTACAATGTACATATAATTCCTACACCATGCTGCTCATAGTTTCAAGGCAAGTGATTCTACTTTTGTAGGTAAACTCTGTTTGTTTTGAGTCTTTGAACCTCCTGCAGCACTGTATGCAACAATGTATTTTCAGCACGCCTTTCAATTGGATCGATCCTTAGGCTTCGAGCAGCTGCAATTACAGCACTGTTGCAAGATAACAAGACTGATACCGCCATGATTTTTCAACTTGCACGCCGATTTTTGTATGTGAGCAACTATCAGAGAAACAGGACTGAGGTAAAAGATCCTGCTTCAGATTTTTATTCTGGGGCCATCACAGCTAAAGATTTCAACCACCACATCAAAGTCAGATTCAGAATCAGAATGATTCTCAAGGTATCCCTGTTTTATTTCTAATATAGTACTCCCTCTATCTCATTTTATTCAACCAATTTTAAAAAAATCATTTTTTTTTTTTTAAAGCGACCATCATTTAATGCTGTCTCTTGAAGGAAAAGATATTCAATTTTTTCGAAATTCTCTATGAAGAGAAGACTTGTATTGGGATGTCAGCAAAATTAGTGGCTATTGACTTTTACAACTGGACAAATATTTTGATGCAGCCAAAAATGGAATACTTCACAAATAAAATGGGATGGAGGGAGGTTTTTTTTAATTTTTTTTTTTAATTTTTTAGTTTATGCTGAAAAATGCGTAATAATTACTTTTGCCATCAATTACTGGGATCATAATCTTTTTATTTGAGCAATTCCTACTTCCACTGCAGTAAGCAAGGGACAGCATCAAGGGTTTTCCCTCTGGAATGAGGCTGACAATAATGATTCTGTTATTGAAATTGATGATGGTGAATTCTCCAATCCTGTTTCTACCACTGTAAATACATGTGATGACCCCATATCTCAGTCTATGGAAACCGTCCCAAGATCTGAAAATGGGTCAGCTGGGGATCCCCCAGAATTGCATCTGCCAGGCCTTATAATTCATATGGTACCGCATCAAAGAAGCTCACATATGTCTCTGTGGAAATGCTGTACTGTGCTAAAGAAGGCACAAAGTTATAAAGCTTACATAGCAAACAGAGAAAGCTTCAAAGATATTACTAGCGAATTCTTAACCATCTCCCTTGGAGGTAATACTAGTGAATTCTGGGATACTTTAGTATAATCTCTATGCATAATATGAAATGTCTGAGAAGCTGCTCTGATACCATGTACTTAACTGAATTAATACTTTTCAGATGTCATTATGCAATGCAAAAAGTATTGGAAGCTGGAGGTGCCTAAGCCATCTGAATCTCATTTTGTCTAAGTAAGAAGCATGTAAGTCAATTTGGAAACTCCAGCATATGTTTGACAGAGCAGAATTTTTTCCTCCTTCTGCAGTTTTGAGATGGTGTAGCATGTCTGAAACCTAGATATGTGGAAAAATGAAGGAAAATAATTCAGAAATGACACCTCCTGTGATTACTTGACAGTAGACACTCAACTACCAAAAAAAAGGGTCATTCCATATGTTATTCTTGTACATGCCTATAGTTGGTCAACAATCTGTAATTTCAAGTTTTCAAAAGGTTGCAATTGTGACCTTTCAGAATTAATTTGTAGAAACATCTTCCACATGCCTAAGTTCTTGAAGCTGTGCCACCACAATCAACCCTAGACCCTGAAGGCAGGCTCTGCTAGTAGTAAAATTCAATGGTGCTAGGGAGCAGATTTTCATGGGTTTCATAGTTGGCTGTGTTTACAGCTGCAGCATCCAATCTTCCTTATTGGTTGAATATCAATTTTCATGTTTTCAATTACTAAATTGAAAGCTATGCAGTATGTTATTTGAACCTGATTTAAAATTCAATTCTGCAAAGAAAATCTTAAAGCAAAAGTGCAATAGTTGGATTAATTCCTCTATGAAATTTTGGCTAGTGAGTGGTGACACATTTAGTTCTTTTTTTGTTAAACTGGTAGGATTTGTCGCAATTATCTGTATAATGTCAGCCAATCCTAGAGCGACACGTCAGCAAAAACATTTAGACTCAATACACTATTACACGCAATTATAACCCAATTAAAACCCCAAATATTTCTCAAACACATGCAAAGCTTCTTCTCCGAATGGAAAACCAAAGGCAGACTCTCCTCCTTGTCCTCACACCGGAGCTCCATTCCGCCACAGTCATCACCGGAGTTGTTTTTAGAGCCTGAAAAAGATGTCGAATCCGCCGTTAGTTTAGTGTTACAATCTCAAGGTTTGTTTTCTCATGATTTGGTGGTTCTCCCCTATTTTCAATTTCAAAATATCAATGGGTTTGGGTTTTTTGGGACGTCAATCACTTGATTTTGTATGGGTTTTGTTGATTTGGTATGGGTTTTGCTGTTTTTCTTATTGGATTCTGAAATCTTAAGTGGTAGGTTCAATGGGAGGGAGAATAATTGAATATGAACGAGGTCAAATTTTTCTTCCTTTTTTCAGAAAAATTGCAAATCTTAAATGGGTTTTGATTGGATTCTTAAATCTTAAGTGGTAGGTTCAAATCAATCTAATTGTGGTTCTTCAGTTTTTTTTCCAAGCTAGTTTGGGTTCTTATGAATTGTGTTTCGGTTCCAAATCATGATTTTTGTGTGCTTCCTTTTTAAGTTATGAAACTTTTTTTTTTTTTGAGGTTTCGTATTTGGATCCCCAGTATTGCTCTGCCGTTGCTCTTTTGAAAGGATTCATTTAATTAGTTGAATTGTTCTTTATGTTAATATTTACATACATACCATTCATTTTCCTATAATATATAACATGGGAAATGGGATTTTTTTATTCTCTTTTATGTCTTAAAAATGTGAGATGAGATTTACTTAAACCAGATTATGCCTTTGTATGGAAACCAAGAACAACAAGATTTAGTTATATCTTCTTTTGTGTGGCTACGCTTGTTGTAATCGGCTTTCTATATTAGATATGATTGAGCTACCCTATTCTCTCCCTAATGAAGCTTTTGTTTTAATTTCAATTGGCGATGTGGAGTCGGTGTCATAGGTCCCAAATTGTTTTGATCAAGATATGGCCAATCCAATAATTTGGCAAGTTTGTTCTTTTGTTCTTCCCTAATAGGCTTTTTATTCATGACAAAATGAAAAACTGATTTGAAATGGCCAAGTTGTGAATTTCTGAGGTCCATTAGTTAGCCATATAGGTTGATTAAGTGTATTAAGTACTGTATGAATTCTTATCATGCATCCAAATGGGAAGTTTTAGTTTTGAAGGTACTTATAAACAAAAAAGTTTTAGTTTTGAAGGCAGGTGACCTACCCT
>NW_027069624.1:300491-328620 GCF_002906115.3 Quercus suber | reverse complement strand
TTTTTTTTTTTTTTATTTTTTTTTTTTTTTTTTTTTTTTTTTTTTTTTTTTTTTTTTTTTTCATCAATCCTAGTTTGAAATTCTCACCAACAGATCTGGAACATCTATAAAGATTACCAGGTTTCTTTTTTTTTTTTTAAGTAAACTCTGTCCAAGTGGTATCAAGTATGTCATTAGCATCTGCCAATGTACTTCAAATTCTGTTATAACTTCAGCTTATAAAAATCGTAATTTTTTTATTAGCATATCTTTTGACTGAACTGAAATTTGAGCACAGTGGGATTGACCATAAGTTTATTGCTTTGAGATTAAACAAGAATCAGCAATTGGTTAATTTCTTTAATTTTTTTCCACCTCATAGGGAAAATTAGTAACATCATTTTAATCCTTATGCACTTCTATTAGATACAACCCTCACTCTAATTGCTTCTTAAAAATACTACTCCAAACAAAAGTCTGTAAGTTCTCTTTGAATTTTCTAAATTAGTAGTATAAATAAGGAAGTAATTATTTAAATTTTTTTATAAAAAGTAGAGAGAAGTCCTGAATCTTATTCTCATCATTCTAGTTCTTGTTCTTTTACTGTGAAAAATCCTATTCTCCTTCATATCATTGAAGAACCACAATTAGATGGGTTTGAACCTACCATTTAAGGTTTAAGAATCCAATCAAAACCTACTTAAGATTTATAATTTTTTCTGAAAATATGAAGAAAAATTGACCACATTCATAACCCATCTCCCTCCCATTGAACCTACCACTTAAGATTTAAGAATCTAATAAGAAAAACAGCAAAACCCATACCAAATCAACAAAACCCATACAAAATCAAGTGATTGACATCCAAAAAAAAAAACCAATCCCATTGATATTTCGAAATTAAAAATAGGGGAAAACCACCAAATCATGAGAAAACAAACCTTGAGATTGTGACACTAGACTAACGGCGGATTCGGCATCTTTTTCAGGCTCTAAAAATAACTCCGGTGATCACTGTGGCATGTAAACCTAAGGATTAGAAATAACTCCGGCGGATAAATGAAGCTCCGTTGTGGGGAGGAGGAGGAGAGTCTGTCCTTGGTTTGCCGTTTGAAGAAGAAGCTTTGAACGTGTTTGAGGAAGAATTTTTTTTCTAAATAACAACAAATATTAAAAAATTTAGTTAAGTGTCACGTTTCAAAAGAATGTAGAAAACTAGCATCTCGAGTGTCTAAAACTCGAGTTTCAAGATAAAAATCGAGTTTTTAAGTCTCGATTTGTAAAAAATCCACGTGGAAATCGAGTTTTAAAGACTCGAGTTCTATAAACGCCGCTATAGAGCTTAAAAACGTCACTATAGGGCTTAAAAATGGAGTCATAAAAAATTTTTGCAGGAAAACGCCGCTATAGGGCTTAAAAATGTCACTATAGGGATTAAAAACGCCACTATAGGGCTCCCTGAACTTGGTATTGAACACTTGTAAAAAATTTTGCATAAAAACGCCGCTATAGGGCTTTAAAACGTCACCATAGGACTCAAAAACGCCACTATAGGGGTGATCAAAATAAATTTTTTTTTGCATGGAACTCGATTTTCAAAAACTCGAGATCCATGTGGCATTTTCAGTCCAACAACACTCGTGAAGCGAGTCTTTAAGACTCGAGTTTTAAAATGGATCTCGAGTTTCTAAAACTCGAGATGCTATTTTTCTTAATTCTTCAGAACTTTGCCTAGCTTACTATATACTTGGCCTTTACGTTGTTAGTCTACCCATTCCCCCGTTTGAGGAACATTTGGGGTTTTAATTGGGTTATAATGGCATGTAATAAGGTGTATTGAGTTTAAATGTTTTGGCTGACATGTCGCTCCAGGATTGGCGGATTGGCTGGCGTAAAAGGTGTCTTTTACGCCAGCTCCGGATGCAACTTATTCTCATAACTTAATAATATATCTTGGACTCTTGAATGTTAACTTGATAAGAAAATAAAGCAGGCATTTAAGTAGATAGCCTGCTACCCTTTTTAAATATTAATTCTATTGGGCATGCAGCTCTTTAAGATTTTAAGTTTTAATTCTATTAGGATTCTGAGGCCGAGTAATTAGGAATAATGTATCAATTGTTGTCTGAAACTCACAATACTATGATGCTCCATTCCAATAGCACTCTGATGGATTTTTATTTTTATTTTTATTTTTTTGATGGGACACTGATGGATTTTTTTCAACATATTACTTGTCATATTAAAAAAAAAAAAAAAAAGGGTAGTGATTCAATTTTCTACCATGTGTTTCTAGTTACATATAAAAATTTGCATTCTGAAATTTCAATTTGTTTCATATCTGCCATCGGTCTTATTTCAAATAAAATTATATAAAAAATTTCTTTTTAAATATCAATTTATTTCAAATCTGCTATCAGTTTTGCCACATTGAATTTTTAAATGTATGTCTTAAAGAGAATTGATTTCCCTTCCCAGCCTCAAATTTTAAAAGTTGAATTGGCATTATATGCCACAAATTTAAAATGTGGAATAAGTGTTACATGCCTCAATTTTTAAGAATTTATATATATATATACACACACACACTACTCTAATCTAATCTAAGTGAATATATATATATATATATAAAACTCCCTTTTAAATATTTAAACCTTGGACCTTGCTCTCTTCTCCAGTTCTTCCCTTACACCACTTGGACCCAAACCCTTGCTCTCACCCCACCCCACCCTCCATCCTACAATTTTGTATTTGTAGAGTGACCATAATGCTGAGGGTACATGGTGGTTCAATTTTTAAGAGTTGAATAGGCATTACATGACTTAAACCAAAAACAAGTTAGCATAAATTGAATACGGCCTGTTATGGGTGTGGATTGTCGAGGTGTGGAGGTCTTATTAGGGATAGCGATGGGCACTGGATTATAAGGTTTGCCAAACCNATTTGACAATATTTTTGTCACATTTGATGGTTCCCTTATTTTTTGTCACATTTGACGGTTCCATCCTCACAATGTGCAGTTCCAATATTACATTTGATAGTACTTTTGTCACATTTGGTGGTTCCCTTATATTTTTTCCTCATATTTGACGGTTTCATCCTCACATTATACAGTACCAATATTACATGTGACTGTACTTTTGTCACATTTGGTAGTCCCTTTATTTTTTGCGCATTTGACGGTTCCATCCAATTTCTCACATGCTTCTCACATCTGTTTCTTCTCTTGAGGGTAAGGTTTTGTTTAGCAGCTTTTTGGTTCTTGTGTTTGGATTAGAAGATATGAACCAAGGGAGGCAAACCTGGAAGAAGACAAGACAGAGTGAGGAGCCGTAAACGTGAGAAAGCATAGATGAATGTTGATGTGTTATTTTCCCTTTATTTGTTTTTGTTTTTGTTTTATATATATATATATAACTTGTTTAATTGGTAACCAGCATCCTTTAAAATTATATAAATGGTCAAAATTAAAACAATATTAAATTAATGATTAAGATTTAAGTGGGTACCGTACCCCTTTTTTTTGGAAGGGTACAGTAGAATGACCCTAATTACAAATTTTTTTGGATCATAGGTGGACTTTTTATGGTACAAAAATATGGTAGTAAATGATTATTGCTATTTTTTAGCTTTCACATTCATTATTCCAATTGTAATATAAGTACCTTTTAAATACATGAATAACTTGCACTGGACTCTATATCCTGAATTTGATCAACTAAAGTGACGTATCTACCCTTGTTTAATGTCATAATTACTGTTATGTACAAGTCAGTTTATTCACCTGGCCTAGGAACCGTTCAATGGATTATGAGCTCTAAGTATTATTCAACAAGGTATAGGGCTCTTAGTATAGGCATGATTTCTTCTATCAATTGGATTACAAACTCTATTATTTATACAATTACAGGCACTCTTGTTGATAGGACCATGTTTATGTACAGTTCACTGAATTTGCCTATTGAGTAAATGCATATAATATATTTAGGTGTACACAAATAATATTTATAAAAATATTTTTTTGAAAAAAAAAAACCAATGAAATAATTTTATTATTATTGATGGTGTAAAGAAAATGTGCCAAGTTTCATCTCGTTCATATGGGCTGTCTATGACAAAATGTAAAGAATGGGATGAGGGGCTTTTATACTCGTCCCTTCTATACTGGTCCTTAAAGCAAACCTCGTCCGTCCTTGGTAGTGAATGGACGAGGTTGCTGGACCTCAAGCTTTTGATGACTTAAGCTCTTCCAAACGTAAAGGATGGATTGCGTCGTTACGAACCAAACCCTCCATTAACCATTGAACACAAGTCCCAATGAGGTAAATTCCATGATAGTTATGGAAGTTATCTTATTGTTTTCTGAATTCCTCAAATACAGGAATGGTTGTTAAATAAGTAATCGCTCCACGGATACTATATAAGCATTCCCAAATGAAGAACAAAGGTATGAGAAACATTTTTTCACAAAAAGCAAAGAACTTCTGAAATACTCTCTTTTAACTTGTAATAGTCATTGACTTTACCATCGGAGGATTTTGGGCCGACCTCCACTGATCTCCTCTGATTTTACGTTTGTTTTCTCAGGACTCAGCATCAAGATCGCCAATGCTCGAGATTTCTAGCCTACTGATTTTTCACGATCTATCATTATTTATATAAATTTGATATAAGAAACTATTTTAGTTGGAATACTTATCCCAATAATAGTAAAACACAAACACGGAAAAAATGTTCTTGTTATAATTATAATAATAATAATTTAGTAATGAATATATATATATATATATATGGGTAAATTACAATAACCTATACTGAAGTTTGGGCTATTACCAAGCACATCTAAAGGTTTTAAAAAATAACCAATTTTGTCCTTAGTCACTAACACCTTTTATGCACCATTTATTATTATTATTATTTTTTTTTTTCCTTTTCTTCTTCTCCCTTCACGCCAAATTTTATTTTCTTTGTCTCTAACCTCCAACAACACACTAGCGAAAATCACAAAAAAATCCCTTTCAAAGTTCAAACTAATAAAATAAAAACCCAAAAAAAAAAAGAAAAAAGAAAAAAAAAAAGAAGCAAAAATCCAAGCCAAACAACTCACATAAATCTCTTTGTAAATTCCCAATGAAATCTTTTAAAAATCCCAACAGAGACCCCAAAAATCTAGCAAAAATCTCAGCCAAACAACATAGAAAATCAACACAACCCCAACTATCATCAACCTAATAAGAGAAAACAGAAAAAAACACACCATATCACAAGATCGGCTTCATCGTCGATCTTCATCGTCTCCTGATGAAACACACTACCCAAATCCGAAATCCAAAGGCCAGCCATAATCCACGACGCTGCCATAAAGAGGATGAGAGAGTCTGTTGAAGGCAAGATCTAGATCAAAGCACTGCCACCATCACCATGTGGGTTCCGATTTGAGAGATAGGGACGAAACTCCGATAAACAGCGTTGATAGCGTCGAACCTACGGTGGTAATCGGGAAGTCCTTTGTGTGGTGGTGTTGCTGGTGACCAAACTCATGGGTTTCACCGGTTAGAGAGAGCTCAACTCAGAAGAGAGTTTAAGAGAGAGTGAGCCTCCATGCTCCTCCACGTGAAACACGGATCGGCAGTATGGAGGCTGAGAAGATGATGGATCCACTAAGAACAAAGGTCTAGTAGTGTGTGGGTCTGTGTCGGCCATGAGAGTTTCAGAGATTTGAGAGAGAGCTAGAGGTTAGAGAGAGAGAGATTTTCTGGCGTGAAGGGAGAGAAGGAAGAAAAGGAAAACAAAAAAACAAAAAACAAATGGGATAATAAACGGTGCACAAACGGTGTTAGGGATTAAGGACCAAATTGGTCATTTTGTAAACTTTTGGATGTGTTTGGTAGGACGAAATGGGTAAATAGCCATAAAATTCAAACTATGTAGTTAGTTGTCATTAGTTTCAAACTATATTTTTTACTAGCATTTCGAGTCTAAAAAGCTCGATTTAGGGGCTATAAATCGAGTGTTTGAGGGTCGATTTTCATATTTTGATCGGGTCTGAATTGACACTTTTTTCACGTGGCGTCCACATGGAAATCAAGTCTCTTATACTCGATTTATAAGCTCATATATAAAAGAAAAGAACAGCACCACAGCAAAAAAGAAATCCGAGCAGAAATCAGAGCAGAAGAACAAAAAAAAAAAAAAACCCAGCGCGAGCTCAGGCCGCGCGGCCTGGGTCGCGTAGCCTGGGTCGCATGAGCTCTTTCTCTCTCTCTCTCTCTCTCTCTGTGATCTGACTCTTTCTCTCTCTCTGATCTGGTCTTTCTCTCTCTCTGATCTCTGATCTGGTCTTTCTCTCTCTCTCTCTTTGATCTGATCTGATCTGGTCAGGCCTCGCGAGCCCAGGCCGCTGTTTCTGGATTTTTTTTTTTCTTCACTGATGAACATATTTGAGCTTGCTCTTTTTCTGGATTCTTTCCCTCTCTCTTGGAGATTGGAAATTTTTTCAAATTTTTTTGAATTGTAAATCGAGTCTCTAAGACTTGATTTTCAGATGGTCTCCACGTGGGAAAAAGATGCCACATCAGACCATGAAAATCAAGTCTTTGAGACTCGATTTATAGGCCAAAATCGAGTCTCTTAGACTCGAAATGTTAGTAAGTAATATAGTTTAGAAACCGGAACAACTAACTAGATAGTTAGAAAAAAAAAATTAGTTAACTATTTTCCCCGTGTTTGGTAATACCCCAAACCTCAGGTTAGGTTATTGTAATTTACCCTATATATATATATATATATATGGAGAGTGGATATGAAAATACCACTAATAAACAAGGTCCCATAACCAACTCTAGTTGATATTGTACTAATAATAAAATCCGCAATTGGGATGATATTGTCTCTTGGAGGGAAAATAATCTACAAGGGAAAATTTTAGTGTCATTCTCCATAAAGTCGCATGGTGGGCTATGGTCTATCATATCTAGCTACAAAGAAACAATATGGTTTATAATGGCGATGACATCTTGGAAGTGACTTTGATAAAGAGAATGTGCTGGGATGTCAAGATCAGACTTGGGAAGATTACTAATTCAGATAACTCTATTTTGCTTGCAACATTGAGGACCAATTGGGGGTTTCTGCTACTAAGTGTTTGATTTTGGCATTGGTTTGCTGGTTGTTGCCAATAGATTAGGTTCTTTCATTTTTGCAATTTGCTTTCTGCTATAACTTTGGTTAATTGTGTAGTTCTTTTTTAGAACTTGTTTTGAGGGGTTATTTGAGTGTTTGTGTTTAGCACATCAAAGCTGTTGCTTTGCTGATTTGTACTTGATACTTTCTTAATGGAATTATTGACTACTAAAAGATAAAAAAGTTCATAATCCCTGGAATGGCGTGGGTTCTTGTTTTGGACAATACCCAGGCCCAAATGATGATAAGGATCCTGGGCCTCCAAAGAAATAATGTTTGATGGTTGGTGGATTGGGCTTGGTTCACCATAGCTGTGTTGGGCTGATTACGAACCAATATGTGTATAAAACATGGGCCTTACAACACATATACATTCATACATGCACCCATATATATATATATATATATTGTAAAATACGTGACTGAGGAACAATAAAGGAATTAAAAAAAAAAATGAAAACGCGAGTAGGAACGTCAGGGACCCTCAGAAAATAAAGCAGTAGTTCATTATATTAAATTTTCAAGTACATGGGACCCTATTTCTCACTAGGATGTGCCACGATGTTCAAGTTCAAAAGTCATAGACTTGGATAGCTCTTTTCAGGTTTCCAAGACTTGTGAGGTTTGAATCCCTTTAAATCCAAGTGTATCCTTAAGCACTTGCTGCAGGATCCCTAACAATGCCTTTCTTTTCTCTCTATTTTTCTGAAAATTAGTGAATCTCTCTTATGCTCTTTTTATTAGTTGAACTCCTTGTCAATACAGATGAACAATGTCAACACAATAGTTGTAGGATCCTGCAAAAGAGGATAAGTATACTTGGAGTACACTGCTGTGGTGTGTGCCAAAGAGCCCCCGATGAGTAAGTCAGTAAGATCAAAGCTCAATTGTACAAAGAGATTGCTATTTGACTAGAGAATGGTTGTGCATAAGTTGCATAAGTATTGTGTACCTTTGTTCTGGTTCTTTGTGCCTTTTTATTGGTCTTTGCCCCTCATTATGGGTGTAATTGCTGTCCTTAATGGTCTTGGATCCGTTGGCAATAAATGCTCGAAAGTTATAGACTTCAATGATCTTTTGCTCGTTAGTTCATCCATTATGCTTTTGCTTGTTTTTCAGGCAAGCCATTACTCATGTCATTTATAGGGAGCTCTTTTAATGTTGACTATCCTCGTCTATCACAGATTTATCTCTTCTTTGGTCCTTTCATGGACAAATCTAGTTTTTCTCCTCTTTAGGAGTTGTACTACTACCCCTCCCTTAAAAAAACAACTCAAAACCCTAGGAATTACAAGCTAAAAGAACAAATTTTGATTCATACTCAGTTGAGGAAATCTAAATCAAAGTCAAGCAAATGATTAGAAGAACCAAAATTTCACCACCAAAACGTTACCTCCCAAATCAAATTCAGGCCAAAATATTTTTATGTGTTGATGAAAACCCACTCATTCGGCCCTCTATCCCTTCATAGTTGAATCTTCCTACATAATTCCTTTCTCAATATTGTTGGGTTAAAATCTATTGACCTCTTGCAAATTAATTAATTAATTACCCAAATTAATTAATTAGGTTCAATTACATGCAATAGTGTGGTAGCACAAACAAATCACCAATTATACTAAATGCAACAGAAAATAAATTTGACACAGGTGATTTGTTTACGAATGCGAAAAACCATTGAGGTAAAACCCCGCCGGGTGATTTTAAAGTCACCACTCCTAAGAATCCACTATTATTAATCACAAGCGGTTACAAGTATAGGGAATCTTACCAAACCCTTTGGCCTATCCTGAAATATTAACCTACAGTTGAACACTTACCCCAATAACCAATTGGACTTGTATTGTACCGGCAATCTTACCGTTCAATGCACGAATCTCAGTACGTGACTAACTAATGATGCACAGATCCCAGTACGTGATTTACTCCACAGCAACCCTTTGAGTGATGTAGTTGATTTGCAACGGCTTCACATAGAAACACCAATAAGATCTTCAATGATGGTGTGAGAGACTTTGCTTGGTTTCAGAACCCAAAGGAGTACAAGAAATGCGGCAAGAACTCTTTCTTCTGTAGGAGGAAGCTAGGGTTTCAAAAAGAAAACATTATGAAGCTCTCTAGGGTTAGATTTTTCTTTTTCCACCTCCTTGTTTAAATAGGAGCTTCATGGGCTCTCCTATTCCAAATAGGTATATGCAAACCTTGGGCTTTCCTAGTCCAATAAAAATTATACAAACCTATAAACAAATAGTCTTTTAGAATAAAAATGTTGCTGGCTATAGTCTGAATCCTGTAAGCTCGATAGATCGAGACATGTGTCGTGTTTTAATGAATCTCGACAGATAGAGCTTTTGTCGAGGAGGTATTGAGACCTGCAGATTGCACTTTTCTTGAGCAGTTCTTGAGTAATCTTCATGTCTTCAATGTAACCACTTGTAATGATCATCTTGAACCTACTTAGATTTACCCAAATATAAGTAAAATGCGTTTTGTTAAATGATATGCTAATTATATAAAAATATGTCTCTTACAAATATAAATTAAGCTGACCAAAAAAAAAAAAATCACCACTTTAAATTAAACTATATTCAAACAAAAGGACCTATATGAATCCAAAGTCCAAACCCACCGTCCCTTTTAAACCCACTATCCCTCTCAAACCCACCAATCACCATCACACTACCCTTCCTTCAACTCTCTCTCCACTTAATCAACCAACCACCATAGTTTTTCTTTTGATTTGTTTTGTTTTGTCTTTGGTTGATTTGATGATTTTGGCTTGGATTTGAAATGACATTCCACAAGACATAACTAATGGT
Source organism: Quercus suber (assembly GCF_002906115.3). Taxonomy (NCBI): domain Eukaryota; kingdom Viridiplantae; phylum Streptophyta; class Magnoliopsida; order Fagales; family Fagaceae; genus Quercus; species Quercus suber. The sequence continues at coordinate 318,640 of NW_027069624.1, read as the reverse complement.
AAAATTCAAATGAATTAAAGATTTAGTAAATGTAATTTCACCTTATTCAAAAAAATGGGTTTGAGATGTAGAAATCAAAGGCCAAGTGAAATAAGGAATTCTGGGACAAAATTTAGCTACAAAATTGGTTGTAGCCTAAGGCTACAACCTTACTCAATAAAATAAATATTACTACATATTTTAGAAATCTAACCATTGAATTGCATGTTCTTTACACTCTTAATATACATGTCAAATTTTATGCCGATAAGATATTATATACTATATGATCTATAAGCTTATATTGCATAATTTTAAACTACAAAACTATCAATTTAAACAATTTATTGATGACATAGTTATTGATCTTTAATTTTCTAGAAATTTTGCAAGTATGGAGGATATAAGAAGAAGATGTAATCCAATGGTAGAATTCTTAAAATTCACATCCAATAAAAAGATATTAAGTAAGGTTATAGCCTTAAGTTACAACCAAATTTATAACTAAACTTTGTCTGGAATTTTGCATGCTTTACATATATCTAATAAAAACCCTATATGGCAAAATTGATGGTAGAATAATATTTTGAATCGCCATTGATTGTCATAGTTATTGTTCTATAAAAGTTTGTTTATTTACCCAGCCTAGGAATAGTTTAGTGGATTGTGATCTCTAATTATTATTCAACAAGGTATAAAGCCCTTAGTAGAGGCATGGTTATTTCTGTCAACTGGATTAGATTTTATTATTTATACAATTCAGGCATATTTGTTGGGAAGACTATGTTTGTGTATGGTTCATTGAATTTGCCAATTGAGTAAATGCATATAATATCTAGGTGTGTATAAATCAATTATATAAAAAGATTTTTTTTATTAAAAAAAAAAGAAATGATTTTTATGGTTATTTATGCAAACTAGTGATAGGCCAAGAATGTATTGACCCCTTGTGATGAATTAACCAATCAATTAGCCAAATTAATTAATTAATTCAATTAGCATGTAATAAGCGTGGTAGCACAAATAGATCACCAACTAAGTTAAAATGCAGCGGAAAATAAATTGACACAGTAATTTGTTTATGAAAGGGAAAAACCTACACGGCAAAAATCCCATCGGGTAATTTTAAGGTCACCACTCCCAAGAATTCACTATTATTACAACAAGCGGTTACAAGTAAAGGAATCCTAGTACTTTATACCAACCTACAGTTGAACCCTTACCCCAATACCCAATTGAACTTGTTCTGTAGTGACAATCTTTCCTTTCAATGCACGGCTCTCAGTACAATTCGATGCGTGGATCCCAGTACATAGTTTACTCACCAACTTGAGAAAGATGTTGGCTGCAAAGTTCTTCAGTTCATCAACACGATGAAGATCATGAAACTCCTTGGTTACAAAACCTTACGGTGTACAAACACAATAGTTTCTTGAATAAAAAGATAAACTAGGGCATATGTCTTCGGTTCACAATATACTTGTGAAATTTTTTTGCATTGAGTTGCATTAGCTGTGATGGCCCTTAAAATAATCTTTATATATGTTTTGGGTTGTGAGAAAAGAAAACCCAAACATCTATTCACGAATTAGAGTGAAATCAACTTTGAAAAACTGATTTTCATAAACCTCGATAGATACCCTATTTGTCGAGAAGCTGTTGAGCATCGGGCTGAAATAGCTTTTTATACCTCGATAGATACTAGCTTTCGAGTTAGCTGTTGAACTTTAAAATCTAGCACTTCTCCACTTATTTCTTGGACAAACTTGCATGGCTTTAACACTTAAACTTGAAACCTTGTTCCTTGAAGCATTAAACACATCCTAGATCTACCCAATTACAAGAAAAATGCGTTTTGTCAAAGGATTAACCAATTCTATATTGACATATGTTCCTAACATTGATTCACATATATCCTAACAATTTTTCCTTTTGGCAATCCGTGACAAAATCACAACAAACAAATGAATGTATGAGAGAAGTCATAAATCATTCAACTCATACTCACTTGTTGAATACAATAAAATCTATCCTAATACAAACTCTTGTAAAACTTTGCAAAAAGAGAGTTTATGGCAAGAAGACTTTGACAACTTGTATTTCTGAAACACTTTAAATAAAACTCATCACGGCATCTTAGTATGAAATAGAAAAAAAAGATTGCATACAATATATAAGAATCATGTGCATAAAGAGAGAAAAAAACAACACATGTAAAGGTAGGTGAATAACATACATCAACATATATAAACCCAAATATAAGTATAATGTATGTCAAATGGTCACAAGACCAATACACATGAGGTAAATGCAAAAGAAAGAAAAGAAAATACATAAAAACCTCACTATATCCCTCATAGTATAAACACTCCCCCCTCTCACATAAAAAGAAGCTTTTAAATTTCAGTTTATTTCAAAATTTCCATCGAATTTGCCACATTGAATTCTTTAAATTACAGCCTAATTCAAAATTGGTTTCCATTAGTGGCCTTCAATTTTAAAAGTTAATACGTGTTTTCTTAGATTTTGGGGGTGTTTGGTAGTGTAGTTTGAAAATTATTGTTTGTAGTTTTTTGAAATACGTGTGGGTGAAAAAGTGTGTTGAAATGCGTGAAATGCTGTTTAAAAACTAAAAAATGTTGTTTAAAAACACAAACCAAACGGGCTATAAAAGTTGTATACGCGTAAATATGCTTAAAATGTAAAAAGTTAAATAGGTGTTACATGACTTAAATTTTAAAAAATAAACAGACTATACACGGGAATAATGACATCACTGAATAGATGCTTCCAAATTTTGATAGTTACTAACTTTTTCTATCTATTTTTCCACGTTGAATCTAATGAAAATTAAGTCAACTTCGCGTAATTGATTTCTCCACAAGGTGAGTCCTATATGCAAAATCACATAAAAGATATTCTTTCATATCTCACATAAAAAGTCACTGTGTGATTATAATAAAATCACATGAAAAAGATAATTTCAAAAAATTTTTTTTTTTTGGAAATTTCATTAAGTTTTTCCTCATTGACTTAATAAATTATAGTCTAACTAGCCTCATTGCATTGCGTGTGCGATGAGACTTAAAAAAAAAAACTTTTTATCTAGCATCATAATTTTCTTTTAAAAAAAAAAATTTGGATAAGTTTTTATTTTATTTTTTTAAGACATGGATTAATAGGAGAGTGTTCTATTTTTTAGGTATTTTAAGTAGAGTTGAAGATATATTTTTATTGAATTGTCCTTGAGTTTTTTCCCTATTAAACGTAAGGTTTAGGGGTATTTCTGAACTATATAAAAATCCAATTCAAAGAGGGGAATCATCTTATAGATAGTATAAATGTGAAGTTGCTTTTCATCTTTAGCCTCAAATTTTCAAAGTTGAATATACCTTACATGCCTCATATTTCAAAGGTTGAATATGCGTTACATGCATTAGATAATTTTAAAAGTTAAATAGATGTTACATGCCTCAATTTTTAAAAGTTGAATTGGTATTACATGCTTCAAATTCAAAAATTAGAACAAGTGTTACCTATCTCAAGTTTTAAAAATTAAATACATGTCACATTCCTCATATTTCAAAAGTTGATCAATAGGCGTTACATGCATTAGATTTAGAAGTTGAATAGTTGTTACGTGCCTCAAATTTTAAAAATTGAATAGACATTACGTGCCTCAAATTTTAAGAGTTCAGTAAGCGTTACATGCTTCAAATTTAAAAAGTAGAATAGGTGTTACTGTCTCAAGTTTTAAGAGTTAAATATACATTACATCCCTCATATTTCAAAAGTTGAATAGGCCTACATGTGTTAGATTTAAAAGTTGAATAGGCGTTATGTGTCTCAAATTTTAATTGTTGAATAGGCATTACTTATCTCAAGTTTTAAAAGTAATATAAGCATTACAAGTGTTAGGTGAGTCTTATAAAATTACATAATTACCCTTTCAATTTCACTATTTTTTATTTCTGCCATCAGTTTTATCACCTAACTTTTCTATATATGCCTCCCTAGTCTTCTTCTAAAATGCAAGAAGGTCATACCCTTGTTTAAAGTTCTTTACTCCTTTTTCTCTCTATTATGTGTGTGTGTTTGTTTGTTTCTCAAAAAGAAAAAGAAAAAGAAAGAATGGGTAATTGTTCCACATTGTTTAAGAGAGTGTGTTGTGTGTAGTATAACTTGCTCAATCCTCTCTTAAAAGTTACCATGACTTTTGAGTGAAGTTGTGGTATGCTTTTATGTTAGAACTCTTTTCCTTCTCTTTTATGTGTGTGTAAGTTCTTTATCCCTCATGGACTACAATCAAGACGATGAAAACAAGTTAAAGTTTCTTAAGAATGCTTTTTCATTTTTAGAAATTGATGGCATGGGAAGATGTGTTTGGAAGGATGCTCTCATAACTCGAAGCATCTACGCAATCCTTCCTTGACTGGCTCATGAGGTAATTTTCAAGCTAATTATTATAAAAATTTCTTAAATCATATATTATTTATTATTTTGAATAGATCTTCATTTGTTAAGAGATTAGATAAGAATATAAATAGATGTCATCTCAAGAATATCTTTTTTATTTCTTTTAACAATATGGTTCATATGACTTTACATGTTTTTTCCTTTTATTATTATTATTTTTAATTTTTGGGAGGCAAAGTGGGAATTGCCGTGGTCTTGTCTATTTGATTTGAAATAAGTACTAAATGGTAAGCATTTGATAGTTAAAGAATCTAAAGAGAAATATAGTGTTTCTTTGTTTAAAATCAATTATCATTCATTATTTGTTAAAGTAAAATTTAAATAACGAAACACCATGTACAACTTTAGAATTATGAAAACTACATTTAAACATTAAATTAGACCACTCCATTTTACTTCCTAATGGATACAAGTAGGATCAGAGTGGTAGGGGTGGGGGTGGGGGTGGGGGTGGGGATGATTTTGAAACTTTTGGTGGAACTGCAAAACTTAATGCTATCCACCCAACATTTATTAGACTTTTTATATATTATAATCTGATAGTTTGAAGTGGAGGAATTTGAATTCTGGATGTCTTTGTTAAAAACCACCTGGAGATGTCATTTGAGTTACTAGGATTTGACATAATTTAATGGACCTTGGTTATGAACAATTGCCTCTTTTTAAGAACTTTGACCACACTTTACTTGTTTTTCTTTATACTAAATGTTCATTTGGATACCGCTTATTTTGCTGATAACTGAAAACTAAAAATAATAAAAAAATAATAATAAAGTTACTGTTTACAGGCAGGTTACTGTTCATTTGCTTAAATGCACTGTTCATGGGAGGCATTGGTTGAAAAAAAGAAAAAATGAAAAATGAAAATCACAAATGCACGAGAATAATCTGAATCCAAATGCTCACTAAATATCAATTAGTCTATAAAAATAAACCATAAAATAAAATCTGGCATCTGATATTCAATAGGGACTACCTTTATTTCGTTTTACTATACATTAATTCTTATTTCTCGTTGCGATTCAGTGATTGCTTTTTTATTTTCTACTAGTTCCTTAACTTGGGCACCATCAACTTTTCTATCATGCTATTAACAATGCTATGAAGATGAGCGAAATAAAATTAACCAAAATTCAACATACGATTCGACTCCACTCAATACATGGCATAACCAAATCTATCACGTAGAACCAAGAATATCAAAATATGTATGGGAAAATTTTGATCTTAAATAATCTGATCTTTCTTTTTTATTTTATTTTAAATAATCTGATCTAGAAAAACATAAATAAAAAATGTAGATGAATATTTTGTGTAAATAGTCTACCATAACCATATTCACTGTTATATTATTGGTTTCACAATCTTCAGGTGGTCTAAAGGATTAAAGGACAGCTTCTACTGCACCATTATCGGTCCCATGTCATAGTATGATGTCGATTGATATTGTGAAATTCAAATCTGAAGAAATCATGTTCTTCTGGTCTACATCTAATGCTTGGGCATTGATTGGCATTGGAAGATATTGGAGTATTCTAAGGCCAGTAATAAGCATGGGCATTACACAATGAATACAAATCCTCTGTACCATTTTTTTTTGTATTTTACTTTATGTTCCACTAATCACAATTTGCTATGTATTTGTTTAACTTTCCTTATAAAATAACTAAAGTTTAAAATGGAAAAAAAAAAAAAAACACATAACAAGTTGTGATTGGTAGAGTATAAAGTGGAACACAAAATATGGTACAGAGGATTTGTATTCTTATGCAATGTCTTTGCTTTCCTTTGAGGCAACACTTTTCATCTAAGAGGTGATGTCTCTTCTACATAGGAAGGAGTTTCCTCAGATTGCCTTGCATTTCCATCAGGGTATTAGTTAAGGGAAAGCGCAAAGTTCAATGTAAGGTCTTTGGTTGGAAGATGTTCTAGGACAACTTCTTGGTCTTCATCAAGAACCAACCAATTGAGCTACAAGGCTCAATTGGTTTAATTTGCGTCAAACTCTTTATTTGTTACATGTCACATACTATATTCTCTACTAGACTATCCTAAAATCAGCTTAAGGATGAGGGTAGTAGTAGATTGACAGCCAATGTAAAACCATACTCATAACAAGAATGCGGCAATCAAAGTTTTATCAGCTGTTGTAGTGCTATTGTGTTGGGACCAATTAAACTTCTTGATCAAGAACCTTATAATTTCATTGGCAATTTTTCATGCACAAAGTGTTTGGAGGTCTAGGGGGAGAACATATAGTAACTATCTAATATATATATATATATATATATTTAAAAAATAATATAATGTAATATTTTTGGGAAAATAATTAAATAATTTATCATTTTATTGTGCATGATATCAATTTTTTAAATGGTACAGAGGATTTGTATTCTTATGCAATGTCTTTGCTTTCCTTTGAGGCAACACTTTTCATCTAAGAGGTGATGTCTCTTCTACATAGGAAGGAGTTTCCTCAGATTGCCTTGCATTTCCATCAGGGTATTAGTTAAGGGAAAGCGCAAAGTTCAATGTAAGGTCTTTGGTTGGAAGATGTTCTAGGACAACTTCTTGGTCTTCATCAAGAACCAACCAATTGAGCTACAAGGCTCAATTGGTTTAATTTGCGTCAAACTCTTTATTTGTTACATGTCACATACTATATTCTCTACTAGACTATCCTAAAATCAGCTTAAGGATGAGGGTAGTAGTAGATTGACAGCCAATGTAAAACCATACTCATAACAAGAATGCGGCAATCAAAGTTTTATCAGCTGTTGTAGTGCTATTGTGTTGGGACCAATTAAACTTCTTGATCAAGAACCTTATAATTTCATTGGCAATTTTTCATGCACAAAGTGTTTGGAGGTCTAGGGGGAGAACATATAGTAACTATCTAATATATATATATATATATATATTTAAAAAATAATATAATGTAATATTTTTGGGAAAATAATTAAATAATTTATCATTTTATTGTGCATGATATCAATTTTTTATTATTATATTTTTATGATCAGATAATTAATAGACGTTTTTTTAAAAGAAAAATGTTAGAAATTGTATTCATAACTTAAAAAGAAATATACATCATCTTCTAAAGTAACAACAAAATAGACAATATGTCCTTTAAATAAAGGGTCAAAGTTAATAAATATTATTTATTTTTTATGAAAATGTTAGAAATTTTATTCATAAACTTAAAAAAGCAATCTACATCATCTGCTGAAACATATAGCAACAAAACGAAGGGTATGTCTTCCAACAAACATTAACATTCAACATGATCCATGGGTCATCAATGTAGCCACTCTTCTCATATCTATGCACAAAAGCCAACTCCAAGGAATCATGTGAAATATAAGTTGTCCTAATTATTTCAATGATAAGTGATTGTATTTGTTTTTATTTTTTAATAATTCAATAGTCGAGGGTTGAGAGGAGGTTTGGAACCCGGTGTTTTCATTGGAAACAACAAGAGATGCCAACCATTTAAGCTATAAAGCTCTTAACAATGAATTTTGGCTCCTAATATGGCAACAAAACATATTCCATTGGATAATCTTCTACTATAATTGAATAGTTTGATGTTACTTATTATTTTTTACATTAATTAAATGTTGATTGTGTTGCAGAGCCCACTGGGGCGTTAATGCAAAGAACTAATCAATTTGATTAGGTGTTCAGCAAAGACAATTATGACATCGATTCTCAAAAAAAAAAAAAAAACAATTATGACATCAAGCTATTGTAGCATTGTACCTTAATTACTGTTAAATTCTTGTTGGTATAATCTATATTTTTTTAATAATTCAACAGTTACAAATTACAATAGGAGAGAGGATTTGAACCTAATAAGTTTTCATTAAAAACACCATAAAATGTCAACTAGTTGAGCTTAAGTAGAAATCAACTAATTTTCCTACCAAAAAAAAAAAAAAGAAGGTGGACATTTGGTAAGCCCAAACAAAACTTGGGCTTGTAACAACCTTCTGTACAAATATAATTACACCTCTTAGACTCGGGTTGCTCAATCAGTAATTTGGTAAGCCCAAAGCCCAACCCAAATTTCTTGATGACTTGAACTGAACTCCTGGTAAGGTTCACATATTTTGGACATTTAAAGCTTTAAACTCCTTTTAAAAATAGACAAATGGAAGGAAATAATAATATCCAAGTTGTAAAAGGATTTATTTGCAACCCGTTTTTAACTTGACTCAGTTTTTGGCCCGAACCTTTTTCCTTTAGAGAGTTTTAATTTTTAGCGTCAGCTTTTGAATTCTGATGATAGCTCTTTATCATTAAATCAAAACACCAATTAGTTTTTGGTGTAGGCGAGTATTGAACCCCAGATCTTTTATTCAATTATTAAAAACTTTACCGGTTGAGTTAACTGGAACTTACTTCTGACTCGAACCTAACAAAGTAACAAAGATTGAGGAAGGGTCTTGAGGTTATAGGATTTTGGGTTTACATTGTAGAGTTAGGACATTTTGGTCAATTACAAAACCAAATCAATGACTTGTAATTTTTTTTTTAAACAAGTTTTTTAAATTTGAAAATGGATCTAAATTTACCATTTTTCATGCAAACTAATTGTATAAATTTTTCATAAAAAACTAAAGGGCGACTATTTTTTTAATAATTTTATTGTCTACATCCTATGCCTTTAAATTCAAACCCAAGAACATAATGCCAATAATTTGAACTAAAATCTTTATCCCAAAAAAAAGAAAAAAAAAAAGAACTAAAATCACACTTTCCCATTGGCGTCCTTCTTCCTCTCTAAGTAGTCATTCTATAACCAATCATGCGTGTCCATCCAATTAGTTTTTGGGTGTGCATGAGTCAATTGGATTGGGTCTGGGATACTTTTCAACCCAAAATCCCAAATCCAACCTGACCCACGGTAATTCTAAATTCCAACTCAAGTTACCCAACCCAACTCATATTTAATTAGGTATCACCAATTTTCCTAGGTCTAATAAACATAATTAAGCTTTCATTAAAATTTAAATTATTTAACTTATTATTCAATAAATCATTACAATATTCACAATTTAACCTAATATTTCAACTTCATCAAATTTACTTCCCAAAATAGTAAAGTAAATTAAATTGAAAATTTGAAATAAAATCTTAAGAAAAAAAAAAAAATTGGAACTAAAAAAAAATTCAAATACATCATTGTTGTGGAGAGATTCCCTGGTTCTTCTTTCTCGTGAGCTAGGTTTAATAGATCAGTTCCCTATACTGGGCGTTTTTGAGATAAAGGGTCCACAAGCCTTTATCTATTAAGAAAAGGTAGTAATGAGGTTCTCATCCTACCCTCTAAAGCAAGAAGACGAGATTGTTGTAGCTGGCAATTCGTTCTCAGATACCTTCGAGCCGGTCTCTCCTATCTCCAACCAAGGAAAGCACTTTTACAGGTTTAAACTAAAGAAAAAGTCATGTTCGGGTTCTTCTTTCTTAGTATTGAAGTAAGCACGGAAAGAAGAATATTGATAGAAGGGCTAGAGTGAGGCCCATTACTCCGTCCCTCCCATTAGAGTTTCGGTAGCTACCTTCTAGGATATAGATATAGCTATGGGGAAAAATCCACTTAAGGATAGATGTAAAATGGGATCCCACTTTGAAGTCAATTAAGATTCTACAACCAATGTCTGTACTGATCAAATCGATTTAAGAGGCCTTTAAGTCAAGCAATGTGCCTAAAAAGGCGAGTTCGTGCTCAAGGGTCAATCAAACCACGAACCAAAGGAACTCTCTATTAACAAGTCCCCCGTGAATGATCCCAAATCATTCTTAAAGTTGTTGCCAGACATAAAAATAAATGGAGTGAGTCCTCTTCCTCTTCTCTATCTAGGTATCACCTTCGTTGTAATGAGAACTCCCCGTAGATTGACTTATGCCTTAGGCCTGGCTCTCCTGATCTATACTCTAGTTCTATCCTCTGATGGGGCTTCTTAATATGGCTAGATTGTCTTTCCTAGCGAGGTGATTTAACCACACACTGAAGTCAAAGTTAGGAAATGAAAGCTTAACGAAGGACCGATTGAGGAGAGGTTTGGAGAGGAGGTGGACCTTTTCTGGTACTATCCTAGGCTAAGCTCCAAAGAAGCTAGCTTATGGCCACCCTTTAGCAAGCCTAAGCCACTTGAAAGTGCTAGTAAGCAGCTTTATAAGCCACCATACGAGCGTCCCGATGTCTCAAGCTAAGTGCCTACAGGATGAGCAGCTAAGCTAGAAGGGTCCTTTTCCTAAGCGTTAAGTACGGAATCCTCAGCCCCCAAAGATAGGCAGAAAGGTAGTTTTCTTGCCTAATCGGCAAGGCCTGAGGGGTTAAGTCCTGAAGCTATAAGTCATGAATGTCTGAAGGCTTCACTCGATAAGGGACATATTCTTTCTTTTTTGGTCCTATTTGTTCGAAGGTAAGTCGACTATGTGCCTTTAAGGTTCTCCTCCGACTTGGCATCGATGAATTAGGCAGGTAATGGATTTCGGAATAGGTAGAGTTGCAAGGTAATTAGTTTCTCTTTCTTTGTTAGTAGTAGTTCGAGGTTCATCGACTTTGGTTCCGTTAGGCTTATCTCGATTTTTCCTGGATATGAGTAGTATTTTCTCTGTTGAAGGTGTATCTTTCCCTGTAGTCAAAGTATTATTTGTCACTCTCTATTTTCATTAGTGAAACTAGCAAAAGGGAGGAAGTCAAGGTTGAAGCGTGACTCGATCAGTAAAAAAAGTACGAGCATATGGACAGGTCATCGAGAGCATAGGCAAGAGCGAGCATATAGGCTTTGAACCAATAATAAAGGAGATCTGGTTGGGGAGGGATAAGTGAGAAGACCTGTGCTTATTGGAGACTGGAACTACTATGCGATACTAAGGTCGAGTGGCTTGCTAACAAGAAGTAGAACCCCTTCATTCCAATCATCCATGAGGCCCCTTTTAGGGGGAATCTAGATCTTTCTTTATGTCTTTCATCATCCCCTTTGAAACAACCATGAAATGGCTGGTAGGAAGGTGAGAAATGCTTATGGAGTAAAAGACAAGGGAACAAATTAGTAAGAGGGAGGAAAGACGGGACCAAGTACCACCATTAATGCTACTCACACTACAAAATCCCTTTTATTAACTAAAGTTGTATAGACCACTTTTCGGGGTACTGCTTCTATTGTTGATCCGCTTAAGCTAGAGTTCTGAAACTAGAAGGATTTAATACTTTTTTTGCTTGACCTGTACTTGAAAAGGAGTTAGATTCTATTCCCGAAGCTGATCTGAAAAGAAAAGCTAGAAGCATCTCAATAAAAGGCTTTGAACATTTTTATCGTTAGTACTAGTAGAATAGAGTGCTACATGAAAGGCTACACTCGCTCTTAGAAGTAAAAGCCCTAGAGCACGGAACTAGAAATCCTAGAAGTCACTTGCACTTTTTCTTATCGGATGAGCTAACCTAACGAGCTTCCTTTCTACTACAAGAAAGAGGAGTTTACCACCACCTACGCCTCCATATTCAACTTACTCTATCCTCTTTGATCCTATTCCAAGGCCAGGGAACGAGAATTTTATCTTTCTATACAAAGCAGGACTTGACTTTGAAGCTAACTAAAAAGAGCTTAAAAAAGAGTTTCGACTACCAGCCGTTGCCTTGACCTTAAAGCTGGACAAAATTGCTTTTTGCCCATTTCTGAAAAAAAATTCAGCATTTTGCCCTCTTTCTCAAACTAATAGGGAAATGCCCTCTTTTAAAACTCGATTTTTGATAAATCAGATTAAGGCCCTATAGGGCGTTTTTAAGGAGCCTATAGTAACTTTTAAGACCTATAGTACGTTTTTAACTCGATTCATAAAATGAGTTATAGGCAAAAAAAAATGAAAAAATTCATGTAACTCATTTATTGAAAATCGAGTTAAAAACGTCACTATAGGTCTTAAAAGTCACTATAGGGTCCTTAAAAACGCCCTATAGGGCCTAAATCGATTTATCAAAATCGATTTTAAAAGAGGGCATTTCCCTAATTAGTTTGAGAAAGAGGGCAAAATCTATTATTTTTTCGAAAGGGGCAAAAAGCAATTTTCTCCCCTTAAAGCTTCCTGTAACTACAGTTTTCTTTTTCTCTGATCCCGGACTTTCCTACTTAACTTGTGAAATCTGCTTTGCCTAAACTTGATAAGGAAAAGGAAAGAAGAGATTCTCTAAGCTTTACCCTTACAACAAGCTAACACAACTGAACTACCAAAAACAGCTTTCTTTATATGAGCTGACTACTGAAGCAGAAATAGGTTATTGTGGTGACCAAGCTATGACTGCTACACGTGTATGCAACAAGAAAAGATAGATTTGTGAGCCTAGCTGCCCTTCCCGGAACTACCAAAAGTACCTGTCTAGCGTATGGAAAAGAAAGAATTCTTTGATCTATGTTAACTGCCAACTGCGCTACCATTGAGCTATTGAGGTGGAGCGATCGACGGTTAACTGACTGGTTGTAGGGAAATCCTACTTGGGGGTTTTGTAACTCTCGTTTTAGGACCTTATAGATGCTATACGTATGTGGTTTAGTGGGCCTCCACAAGGATGTGCTCGCCTAACCCACAGAGATAAGGGTCAAATGAGAAAATGGAAGCGCCATTAAAGCCTTAACTTAAATAGGCAGCGATAGAGGGGAGAGGTTCACTAGTGGAGGCATGGGATGCGCTGTGCTTGAATCACCAGCTTGGTTTGATTAAAATCCTTTTTTTTTTTTTTTTTTTTTTGGGCTTTAATGGATAGGGAGGCTCTACAATGGTTGCGGTTAGTCACTAGAAGTTAGTAGGTTTTAGTGGAGTTGAACCTGCATTTGCATCTGGAGCTGGAGCTAAAACGCCGACTTTATTCACTACCACTGGTGAAACTACAATCACTTCTTCTGTGCCTCGTACTCAATCTCATCCCTTGCTTTTGTTAAAAAAAAAAAAGGCTGGGATTGGATATAACCTAATGGGTTCAAGGTTAGTTGCTGGAGGCTCTACAATGGGTGCTACAGTATCTGGAACCCATAAAGTGGGACCGCTATCGACAAGCCATAGCTTCATCTTCCATATGCTTTCTCTTTTATATTTGTATAGCAGCCTGTCACCACCCATTCGTTAACTTGTTTCCAGCGCTTCTTATTTTGGATCAGTAGGATCCTTATGTGGGAGTTCTCTATGGGGGCATAGCTATGATTGATACGGCTTCCATTTCACTTCTTGACGCGGGACAGAGAATGATTTATGTGGCACTTTGGTACATTGAATGATTGGTGCACCCACAACACTATACGAGTGATTTATTTACGTTATTTTGTCATGGCATAGGAAATCACAGTATGGAATGAAAGTATTGATACCACCAGTAAAGATTTGTGACTCATTCACTCGCCTACATTCATTGTACACAATCCGGCTGCACCCGCAGCTTGTGCTATACTTGTTTGCTCATTTGAGAATACCCAGCTAGGTAGTCTAAATAGATATTCGAATACCTAGTTGGGTATTCTCTTTTCTTGCAAAGGCTTTCTCTCTTTTGGCAAAGGTGCTTTCCATTACTACGGAACATGCATAGCTACTTTTTGTTAGCGACGCTTTTGGTGATGGTTATATGGCTGCAATATTCACTTTGACCATAGTACACTTGTGAAGGCCCCATCTTAGTATGCACACAATGTTCCCTCTCTATCCCTTTAAACTGCTAAAGTGATTGATGCTTAGTGGAAGCCTATCATGCTAAGTAAGGTGTGCGAACCCTGCGAGAGAACTACTCTAGGTACCCTTGCAAATGATAGGTCGAACTATCTATCATACCACCACATTCATGAAAAGGGTTGGAGGACAGATCCGGGAGTCCCACTCAATGGACTGACTAATGTTCTGTTCTTTCTTGCTGCTGTCGAAGCTACCTTTGTATCTATCTTTATAGCTGCCCTTGCTATTACTAAAGGGTTTCGATCTAGGGTCGAGGGGGTGTTGCTTCCATTAGTGAGACTTTAATAAGGTCTATTTGCTTGGCACTAAAATAGCCTCTACTGTAGCTGCAGGTGGTGCTTCCATTCGTCTACCCTTGACCTTTTCCCTTTGGGTTCTCAGACCTAGCTTAGCGTAGGATAATTGAAAAAATATTCTTAAGCCAGTAAGTCACTTGACACATTTCTTGGCGATTGGGATTGACCCATATTGACGGAAGGCAAATCGAGCCTGGTGGGGCTTCTTTATTGAAAAAGGGGAAAAATAGGGTTAGAGGAGCATTAGCATTGGGGAATGCTAATGCCAAATCAAAGGCAAATTTAATATTTTAACCCCCAAAAACTCTTGCATCAGGGAGTTGTAAACAGCAGTATTGCAAATTTTTTTGCAATACTACTACAGTACAATTCTAAACATAGAATAGCACTGTTCACAGTATTGTAAAAAAAAAAAAAAAGAATTTTACTCCTCCTTTTTCCCCCGAAATTTCTCTCTCATCCCTCTCATTTTTTCTGTTCTCTTCTCTCTCTTCCTTCTCTGTTTCTCCATTTGCTCTCTCATCTCTGAAACTTCATAGCTGAAATTTCTCACCCATCTCACACGGCCTCTCTCTCATCTCTCATCACACTGTAGCTTAACCGATTCACCCTTACCCATTTCCATCGCTGAAGCTTCACACGGCCTCTCTCTCATTGCACTGGTGCTGGGTTTTGAATTTTTGAGGTTGGAGGTTGGATTAGCATGGATCAGCGAGCTGGGTTTGGATCGTTGGGCTGGGATCGATTGATGATGGGTTTGGATCGGTTGATTAGTGGGTTTTAAACGGTGGATCTGTTGATAAGTGGGTGGATCGTTTGGGTTAATCATCGGTAGCTTCGATGATGTCTCTGGTGATGATTTTTGGGTTGGCTAGTTCTTTTGGGTTCTACCTTTCCGATGGGTTTTTTTTTTTGGGTTTTTTTTTTCCTTCTATTGTGGCGCTGGGTTTTTTTGATCTTTTTATGGGTTGATCATCGGCATTTTTTGGGTATTTTTTACGGCTTGGGTTTCAAATGGCGACATGGGTTTCTGATCTGATCGGTGGCTCATAAGTATCTGTGTGTGTGGGGCTTTGTGTGTTGAACCGGTGCTAGAGGTTAAGGGAGAAAGAGAGGAAAAAAAATGGCTGTTGGAAAGCCCAGGAAAACCAAGTTTGACGGTTAAGAAAGAAATAATAAAGAAAGGTTAAAAAATAGTATTTTAATAAAAATAGAGTTTTGGGATGCTGGAGGTATTGTAAAATGGTATGGTATAATGATAAAGTGGCTTTTTGGAATAGTAAAATAGAGTATAATTGGAATTTTTTGATGCTAATGCTCTAAGTAGGCCGTTTGCTATTGCTATAAGGGCTGCTCGCCTTTATATGGCTTGGTTTCGCTATCGCTCCTATGTAATGGTCAGTCTAAAAAGTAGTATTCCTACCATACAAGAATGCATATTATATAGTGCTAGAAGCTTTGCCAGATGCAACCAAGACTTAGGGGCAACAGCGCGACTGCTAAATCAATTGGATTGGGATCATCCGCAATTACAATTTCCTTTGTTGAGCCAGTAACTAGAAGAAGTCAAGCTTTTCCTTCCCCCCTTTGACTGAAATGGAAAGCTCCTTATTCTCTCCCCTTTTAATAGCTTGCTCTTTGCATCCTTTCCTTTATGAATGCCTTTCCTTTCTATCTCTGAAAGCTAGTCTTCCACTTGGCCAAGATAGATGAGAAGACGTTCTATGTCTTCCGTGGTCTACTAACTCGTCCTTCCTTCTTTGAATGGCCAGAGTTTGGATCGATCTTTCAATCTTTCTTTTGTTCCTATTCATGACTCCTTCGAACCATCTCCTCCATTAGCCCCTATCGTCTAAGCTTTTGACTAAATCACAAACCAGGAAGAGTCAAGTCTTAATTATTTTATTTCTGGTTCTTGAGCTATAGAGTAGGTTTAGTAGTCTCTGCACAGATACTTCTCCTTCCAGTTGTGGCCTTCTTCGACTCAATCTCTAGTACAGTACTGTGAAGTCCGAAAAGGAGCATTACTTTGAACCAACAAGCATTGGCTTGCAGTGATTACAGAAGGTGAGATCTATTATCCACCCCTCGCTTCGCTCACTCTTAGAGGTGCTGACTCTAACTTCATCTCTAACTACTCTCTACCTGACTCCTAGCTTTTAGTGGTTGAAAGAGATTTAGAGTGGGTTAGTTACGTAGTTAAAGAGAAGGAATCTTTATCCACCAATAGCTTTGCTAGTTCTCATAAGGCCTTACTCCTTCGACTAACTCAACTAAATCAACGGAAAAATGTATTGCGGAGAAGACTCAACTAGTGTAATAGAACGACTAAGACTATAATGCTTGTGCAATCAATAAAGGAAAGGGGAGAAGTACTTAATGCAGTGTAAGTAGACTAAGGAGTCACGCTAGGGCCCCAGACTCCAATGGGTCCCTTCGCACCACTATGATAGCTAAACCAAGTCAAAATCTTCATCTCTCTGTAAGCCACTAGATGGGTTCTACATCTAAATATGTTAAGGTAGGGTATTTTTTAGAAAAAGCTACCATAGCACAAGCACTAAGCGATAATAATACCTTGCCATATTTATTGGATAAAGCTACCTACGGGTATATTGAATAAGGGTATATCATTAGTTATAGTTATAAGTTATTTATTGTGAATTCTCACGTAGGGACCTTTTGAAATTATAACTAATATTTTTATGCTTTTCGTAGTCCTGTCCTTACCAAAAGTAGATCGGTGCCTGCATAAATGGAAGGCTCTTCGGATGAGGAAATTGATTGAAGACGGCTTGACAAAATTGACTGACTTGAAGCCCAGTTGAAAGCATTGACCAATTGGATTGCTCAAAATCCAGCGCCAGTGCAACAGCCTGCTGTGACAGCTCAGGGTACATAACTTCCTCAGCATGTTCAACCAGTGCCTCCCGCCCAGGATGCATCCTAAGCCAATAGCAATCCCATGATTCCTTTAAATAATCATGTTCTGATCACAGTTGCTGACACTCAGGACCAAACACATGAGTAAGACAGAGCGAAGAATAATGTCGAAGATAGCAAAGTTGCTAGTAAGCTTGAAAGCCCTGAGGAGAAGCTCCGAACACTGCAGGGGATTGATTCCTATGGTAGCACTAGCTTTTCAGACTTATGTTTCTTCCCAGATTTGAAATTGCCTCCCCAGTTCCAGACACCACACTTTGACAAGTATGTTGGTTCAAGGTGTCCTTTCACACACTTAAAGGTCTATTATGGGGAGATGTGTTTATATGGAGACAACAAGCCGCTTCTTATTCAGCAATTTCAGAAAAGTCTTATTGGTCCCACTCTTCGTTGGTTTGTGGAATTAGACAGGAGCAAGATACAAAACTAGACTGATCTAGCAAATGCTTTCTTGACCCAGTATAAGTTTAACACAGAAATAGCCCCATATTGATTTGCAAAGAATGCAAAAGAGGAACAACGAATCTTTCCGAGCTTACGCATAGCGTTTTAGGGAATTGGCAGCTCAAGTCAAGCCCTCGATGACAGAAAGGGAACATCAATACACTAAGGGAACCGTACCTTTCTCATCTCGTTGGGCATATTAAATCTAGCTTTGCAGACCTGGTCATTGTTGGAGATAGAATGGAAGAGATATGCACTAAAATTAGGCCGCTTGATGGATGTTCA
>NW_027069624.1:286194-298781 GCF_002906115.3 Quercus suber | reverse complement strand
AAAAAAAATTCAAATACATCATTGTTTGATTATTAAAAACATGGGTCAGGTTGGGTTATTTGGGTTGAAAATTTTGACAACCCAACCATTTTCTAACAAAAAACCAACTTAAAGTATTAAGTTGGACTGGCGAGTTGAATGTACACTCTTAACCTAATTCTTGCTTCCCACATATCCATCTCTAACCTTAATCAAGGTCTCCATCCATCACCTACCCATCCATGATAGATTCTATCCTAGTTTCTTATCACATTGTGATCATATTCTTTCATCCACTAGACCAACCTTGTTGGGATAGGTTTTGGAAGAACTTTCATCTTCAATGTAATGGAACCTTAAGTCAAAGGAATCAACCAACTAATACCACAAGTGGTGGGAATCAAATCAATTGCTTGAAGGAAAAGGATAGAGCTGGAGGATAATTAGACAGAGTATCACTAGTTGATCAAAAAGTGTTGGCAGGCAAATATATATTAGCTAAACTCTTTTATAAGAGTATCATCTTTTGAAAGTGTCTGCCTTGAATCCAATTGTACGAACTAGATGCATGATAACGAGTATATCGCTGTGTCACAAATATGCAAGACTTTACCAGAAAACAATAACTAACTCTAATAACTAAATTCAGGAACAAATAACATCATGACATAATTCATAACACCAAATAATATGCAAAATTACAATGAATCATATTATAGGAAAATTAGTGTTTGGCACTTTCATAACTATTTAAAAATTTCTATTATACCTTAAGTAATTTCAAGATGTTTATTGAAAATATTTAAGAGATTAATTTATAATTCCTAAGGTGTACTTATAGATAGACTCTTTATATTAGAAAATATAGATTGGTTTATATGTTTTATCTTTAAAAACATATCTTACGCTCTGTTTGTTTCAATGTAAAATATTTCAAGTTTATCTGGAAAGCTTTGTTTGTCAAAATGATCCGTGTGTTTTCCCACAGTATCATTTCAGTAAAGTGATGGATTTAGCTAAAGTAATAATTGTTTAGATCTTTGAAACTAAAAAAAGTTCAATGAACGACACTAAAGGTCAGCAATGTGGCCCATTAATTTCTTCTGATAGCTGTTTATTAGGGCTTCGTAGGCTTAGAAATTGTTCTACATCATTTAGTCTCAAGTCAATCAATTCCTTCACTCAAGTAAATTGTGTAAAGAAACAATTTGACATGCCAAATTTAATTGAAGAACAAGTTAAATAATGTTTTTCAAGAAACATTGAGAGAAATTTGAATTTTAAGGTCAAAATTTGAATTTAAGATGATTTTTAAGGAATACGACATATACTTTAACCTAAAAAAAAAAATACAAATTAAAGTGATATGAAATATAGTCAATGGTGTAAAGTACCAACTTGAAACATGAAATTTAATTGAAATGAAAGTTGAATGATGTTTTTCCTAGAAATATAGGAACAAATTTGAATTTTTGAGGGATGAACTTGAGTGTTTAAATGAATTTTTAGGAATGAAACATGATGATGCACAAAAATCAGTAGGCTGGAATGCTTTGAACTATGGTGGTGGCTTTTTATCCTGAAAAGAAAAGAAAGAACTGTCAAGGGTCAAGGGTGACTGGTGTAACCTGGCCAAGGACCCTCTGACGGTTAAGTCAATTTTCTCTCTAGAACACAACGATGGAAAATTTTAAATAGTATAACTTACCTTGGGTGAATGGGATTTGCTTATTTTATAGAGAGTTAGAAGTGGGTCTATTTGTTCGAATCCACCACGATCATGGGTGATGTGTGGTTAATGGAGAAAATGGAGTACGTAGAGCGGATTATGGGGAGTCACCTCCACGTTTTAGGAGTAGTGCATCATGGTTTGATTATATGAAGCCTTTTTGAGAAGTTCTCTTAGAATTCACAAAGTGTTGGGTCATGGACAACTGTCTTGAATTGGATGACTTTGTTACCTATGAATGAGTTGTATTTCCACCTACGATGCTATCCCAGGACAAAATGGGCTTCTGCCCTTTCGGAAAAATTATATAGGGAAATGCCCCCCTTTCTAAATTAAATAGGGAAATGCCCTTCTTTTAAAACTTGATTTTTGATAAATCGAGTTAGGTCCTATAGTGGCCTTTTTAAGGAGCCTATAATGACATTTTAAGAACCTATAGTGACGTTTTTTAACTCGACTTCAATAAAATTGAGTTATAGGCAATGAAATCGACTTATAGTAGCATTTTTTTTACCTATAACTCAATATTTTTGAAGTCGAGTTAAAAAAGTCACTATATGTCTTTAAAATGTCACTATAGGCTCCTTAAAACGCCACTCTAGGGCTTCAGAAATTTTTTTTTTAAACTCGATTTATCAAAAATCGAGTTTTAAAAGAGAGGCATTTCCCTATTTAGTTTGGAAAGGGGGGCATTTCCCTATATAATTTGCCTGAAAAGGGCAGAAGCCCATTTTGTCCTGCTATCCCAAGGCTTCTTTCTTTACAAAGCTTTCTGGACATGAATTGATCAAGGACGACCATTATGGACTAGCCTTTCTGACTTGAGCCCCCATCAGTTGCCCCCTTGTCCTTGTGTCGTCCATATTATTTTTTTCTCTCTTCAAGTAATAATTTCTCATTAAAGGATTATTAGGAGGGTATACCAAAGATGTCAACACATGGCTCAATCTTGGAGGCTTCTGGGTCGTTTCGTTTCATTTCTCAAAAATTTTGCCACATGGCACATTTTAATTGGTTTTGATAGGCCAAAAATGTATTGACTACTTGTGATGAATTAATTGATTAATTAGCCAAGTTTATTAATTAATCAAATTAACATGCAAACGTGTGGTAGCATAAATAAATCACCAAATAAACTAAGTATAGAGCGGAAAATAAATTGACATGGTAATTTTTTTACGAATGGGGAAAACTTACATGGCAAAAACCCCACTGGGTGATTTTAAGGTCACCACTCTCAAGAATCCACTATTATCATAACAAGCAATTACAAGTAAAGGAATCCCAATACCTTATACCAACTTACAGTTGAACCCTTACCCTAATACCCAATTGGACTTGTTCTGTAGTGACAATCTCTCCTTGTAAAGCACGGCTCCCAGTACGTGACTAACCAATTACACAGATCCAAGTACGCACCTTCAATCACCTACTAGAGAAAGTTGTTGGCTGCAAAGTTCTCCAGTTCATCACACGATGAAGATCGAGAAGCTCCTTGGTTACAAAACCCTATGGTGTACAAAACACAACAGCTTCACAAGAAAGATGAATTAGGGAAAATTCTGTGTCTGGTCACAATTTGCTTGAGCAATCTTTGCTCAACACTTATGCAACTTATTCTACCTTTGACGACCCTTAAAATAATCATTTTATATGTCTAGGGTTGTGAGAAAAAAAAGCCCAAACATACAATCACGGATTGGAGTCAAAAACAGAACTGAAACTCTGTTTTTCATAAACCTCGACAGATACCTATCTGTCAAGCTGCTGTCGAGATATGGGCTGGAACAACTCTACAGGTCTTGATAGATGCTAGTTGTCGAGATTTAATGAACAACACTTTTCAAACTTGAACCTTTCAATAAACTCCGGGACTCCATCTATCAATGTCGATCGGCGGGGAAAAAAGCAACCAATTGAGCTTTTATGGGTCCCAATAGCCTTAGTTGAGGGAAAGCATACCAGAAAGAGAATGAAGCAATTTATGGCTATTGGTCTTGGGGAATCAATAAATGGAGCTCGAAAGAGTCGATGTTGAGGTAAAAACCCGTTATAACCACGTAATTTGAATGAAAATTACCTCAATAATCCCTTGAATGGAACAGTAATTTCCCTGTAATTTCGATAGCCATAGCCAGGTGTTTAAATCCCCTTCCTTGTTTATTGAATGAAAACCCTGCGCCTTAAGGCAAAGTCCTTAGAGAATACCTTGATGTATATGGAGTTGAATTGAGCAAAACGAGCAGAAAGGAAATGTTCAAGCCTTGCAATTCCTTTTGGAGTAGCTTGGGGCAGGAACTAGTCACAAGAGGGGCATTTCTCTTTTTCGGTGCTCTAAAAAAAAAGATTTGGGTGCTTTTAAGGGGCACTTCTCTTTTTGGGTAAGTAGTGTGGAGTCGCCACTTATTTTTTTTTTTTATACAAAAAATAAGAAAAAATAAGTACAAATTACATGATCAAAATACTTCATTGTCATTGATTAAATAAAGAAAAGTACAACTTTGGTAAATTAACCATACAAGGCTTTGGGTCCTAATTACAATCTGATGAGGAATATTTTGACTAACCCTATAGCAACCCTTCTGGAATGTAGGCATTGCAATCCCAAGGTACGCAAAAAATATTTCTCATAAATCTACTCTTCACCCCTCACGGAAGACATTGAGTTTGGGTAATAGACCTACTGGAGATTTAGACGATCATCAGTTGGCGCCGTCTACGAGAAATGAGTGATTAGCCATCGCTTTATCCCTAAGACAAAAAGTCTTATGGTCCGAACTCGATCAATGGCATCAGTCAACCCAAAAAACTAGAAATCCCCCCACTGCTGTAAAGAGGCAACTACAAACACTTTCGGCTATAGTTGAATGACTTATGCAGTAGAATGAATCCTTAAGGTGGCAAAACCAAGCGCTAGAAATACGAGTTGAACAATTGTGAGAGCAACAACCTGAACCCAACAAGCATTAAGAGTGCAGCAATAATCACCAGACTAGAAATGACCGCCGCAAAGAGGACGAGGCAGAGAGCAATGTGCCCAACAGGCAAACCAAAAGAGAAGACACACCACCTCGAAGACCCGACGTAGGCAACATGCGATGGGAAGATGAGATGAAGGCGATGAAGGGCAGGATGGACCTCATGATGAACACTATGAAGGGACGAGCGACCACACTGGAT
The DNA here is from genome assembly GCF_002906115.3 of Quercus suber. Classification (NCBI taxonomy): domain Eukaryota; kingdom Viridiplantae; phylum Streptophyta; class Magnoliopsida; order Fagales; family Fagaceae; genus Quercus; species Quercus suber. The sequence continues at coordinate 293,893 of NW_027069624.1, read as the reverse complement.
GACTTGGTACACTGCATTGATTCCCCTTTCATAGCGTAGATTACATCCTGCCCTTTACCACCAAAGTTTCGGATGCTGACTTTAGAATCTTACGATGGAGCGAAGACTTGCTTGACCATCTTGAATCTTTCAAGATTCTCATGCACCTCCAAGGCGTCTCTGTCGAGATAATGTGTATGGCTTTTCCTACTACCCTTAAAACGTCAGCACGAGTTTGGTTTAGCTAGATCAAGCCAAACTCTATATCAACCTTCAAAGAGTTGAGCAATAACTTCGTCACCCACTTTATCAGGGGACAAAGGCATAAAAGCTCGACGCACGCATTGATGTAGATCAAGCAGAGAGAAGTCGAGAGCCTAAGATCTATGTCACCCGATTTAACAAAGAAGTCTTGCTGATTGACGAAGCGGATGAGATGGTCCTTATGATAGCTTTCTCTAGCGGCTCAAAGAAAAAGAGTTCCTTTTCTTGGTGCTAAAGAATGAGCCAAAGACTATGGCTGATATGCTTTGTAAAGCTACTAAGTACATGAATGCAGAAGATGCGCTTATTGCCCGAAAGGACGTGAAGGGTAAGAGGAAGAGAGACAACACAGAAAATGCCCGATCTGATGCTAGGAAGAGGACCTCTCACTATGAAGGAAGGAAGGATGATAGGAGGACAAAGCTTCCTTTTGGATGAATCATTAACTTCACTCCCTTGAACACTCCCCTGGATCAGGTGCTAATGCAAATTGGAGATAATCCTGCTTTTAGATGGCCAGAAAAGCTAAAGGGAGACCCAAGCAAGCGGTCTAGGGATAAGTACTGTCACTTCCACCGTGATCATGATCATGATACCTACAACTGCTATGAGTTAAAGAGTCAGATCAAAGTCCTCATCAAGAAAGGAAAACTACAATGGTTTATTAGAGGTAAGACAGATGAGCAACCACCTCAAGGAGTGGAACACCCAAAGAGAGTAGAGGAGCTACCTAAAGCACCTTTAGGAGAGATAAAAGTAATTGTAGGAGGCTCGACATCAGGTGGAACTTCTACGGTGTCAAGGAAAGCATACTTGCAGATGGTATAAAGTGTTCAATTACTGGACAACCTCCCAAGCAATGTAGGATGAAGGACTCTCTCATCACTTTTACGGAAGAAGGCGCTAAATGACTTTATCACCTGCATGATGATGCCTTGGTGATCACCCTGACGATAGCTGATTACACCACCAGGAGAGTCTTGGCAGACAATGGGAGTTCCGTAAACATCCTTTATTACCCAACATTTCAACAAATGAAGATTGATAAGGAGTTGCTCAAGCCAGCAGACACCCCGTTGGTGGGCTTTAGAGGAACGAAAGTGCACCCAATTGGAATAGTTGCCCTACCCATTACCCATTGGCGCGTACCTAAGATAGCAAACTAGGAACATCGACTTTCTGGTAGTTAACTACTCTTTGGCCTACAATGCCATAATCGGAAGACCAACTCTTAATGCATTGAGAGTCGCCACTTCAACATATCACCTCTTGGTTAAGTTTCCTACAGAGTACGGTGTAAGAGAAGCAAGAGGAGATCAGGCTGCCACAAGGGAATGCTACGTAGCCATGCTTGACATGGAAGAACAACTGTCCATCATGAGCATTAAAGACTGACGATTAGTGGTTGAACCAATGAAGAAACTGGAAGAAGTTACTCTAGACAATGATCACCCCTAAAAGGTCATACGTGTAGGAACTCATGCACCGGAAACAACTCGTTAGGAGTTGGTACTCTTCCTAAAGAGTAACATCGATGTGTTCGCATGGGGTTATGAGGACATGCCAGGAATTGATCCTAGAATAATTGTTCACAGTCTCAACGTGTCGCCATCTTTCCTTCCAGTTCAACAAAAGAGGCGTTTCTTCACCCCCGAAAGGAATGAAGCCATAATTGAAGAAGTGCAAAAACTACTAGATGTGGGGTTTATCAGAGAGATCCATTATCCGAATTGGCTCTCCAATGTGGTGATGGTCAAGAAAGCTAATGGTTAGTGGAGGATGTGTGTAGATTTTACTGATCTAAACAAAGGATTCCTGAAAGACAGTTACCTTCTTCCTCATATAGATCAGTTGGTAGACTCTACAGTTGGTCATCAACTCTTAAGCTTCATAGACACTTTCTCGAGGTACAACTAGATTAAGATGCATGAATCTGATCAAGAGAAGATGTCCTTCGTCACCAGCCAAAGGTTGTTCTACTACAAAGTCATGCCGTTTGGCTTGAAGAACGCCATGGCTACCTACCAATGGCTGGTGAACCAGATGTTTCAACCTGAAATAGGAAGGAACGTGGAAGTGAGTTAGCACCTAGACGACCTATAAGAAATGTTCAAAACTCTCTGAGGTTATAACATGAAGCTCAACCTAAACAAGTGTGCATTTGGTGTCTCGTTGGGCAAATTTCTAGGTTTCATGGTTTCACAACGAGGAATTGAAACTAATCCAAAAAAGATCTAAGCCATTTTGGATATGGAGCCTCATAAGCGGCCATCAACAGGTTCGTGTCAAGAGCAATAGATAAATGCCTACCATTTTTTAAAATGTTGAAGAAAGAAAATGGATTGATGATTGTCAAAGGGCCTTTGAGGAACTAAATACTTACTTGTCATCTCCCCCTTTACTCAACCCGTTAAAATCGAATGAGAAGCTTTTCCTTTATTTGGCAGTATCACCTACTAGCGTCAGCTCAGCTTTGATTAGAGAAGAAGAAATGGTACAAATGCCTATGTACTACACTAGTAAAGCTTTGAGGGGAGCTGAAGAGAGATACCCCCTATTGAGAAAATGGCTTTCGCCCTGGTTACAGCTGCCCACAAGCTCAGGCCATACTTTCAAGCTCATACCATGATTGTCCTGACAAACAGACCACTAAAGAAAGCCATGAATAGCCTTGATGAAGTAGAAAGAATGGTCCTTTGGGCCTTCAAATTGAGCAAGTTTGATGTGTAGTACCGACCAAGAACAGCCATTAAAGCACAAACTTTGGCAGAGTTCGTGGTGGAATTCACACCTATGAAGGACGGAGAAGGCGAGGAATGGAGGGTAGCACCACGGGTTGCTAGTATTGATGGCTCGTCCAACAAGCACGTTGGTGGAGTCGGTGTAATACTAAAATCGCTAGAGGGTGACGTGATAAAGTATGCTGTGAGGCTTGAATTTTAGATGACAAATAACGAAGCCAAATACGAGGCACTCCTCGCTGGTCTCGACTTGGCCAGAGCTGTCAGGGCATCTTCAATGGTCTCCGTTGTGACTCCCAAGTGATCACTGGACAAGTCAATGGAGACTATGAGGCAAGAGGAGAGCGCAAGAGGAAATACTTGAGCCTCATAGAGTAGCGCGTGAGTCGTAACTCAGACATAAGATTTGTGCAAATCCCAAAGGAAGAAAATGCAGATGCTAGCCAAGGCTGCTTCAGCTGAGGGCGTGATACTAGACAAAAGAGTGCTCTCATTTGTACAATATGCACTTGCCACAGATTAGATAGAAATGCAAGCAATTCCACTAGGGGATGATTGGATGGTCCTTACCGTCTCATACCTAAAAGAGGGATGACTTCTCGATAACATCTTAGTGCAAAAAAGCTGAAGATTCAGGCATCTCATTTCATCTTGATAGGAGACATACTCTACAAAAGGAGTTTCACTCTTCCATACTTGAGGTGCTTAGCCCTAAATGAAGCAAATTATGTAATGAGAGAAGTACATGAGTGTATTTGTGGTAATCATGCAGAGGCTCGCTCCCTTATTCAGAAGCTTATACGGGTTGAATACTACTAACCTACTATGCAGAAGGATGCCTAGTCCTATGTCAGAGCATGTGATAAATGCCAATGCTTTAGTAGCTTCCCTCGACTGTCGCCAGAACAACTCACTCCTATGACATTGCTATGGCCCTTCGCGCAGTGGGGACTAGACATAATGGGTCCATTCCCAATAGTAGTACAATAACTCAAGTTCCTTGTAGTCGGCATTGACTACTTTACGAAATGGGTGAAGGCTAATCCTTTAGCCACCATCACAGAAAGGAATATTAGGAATTTTGTTTGGAAAAACATTGTTTGTCGCTTTGGAATACCGATAGGGCTAGTCTTCGACAACAGAAAGCAGTATGAAAATGAGGCGTTCTGAGACTTTTGTCAGCAGTTGTCAATCAAGAATCACTACTGTTCACCAACACATCCTCAAGCTAATGGACAGGTAGAAGTGGCGAATCGATCCCTACTCAAACTTATCAAGACTTGCCTCAAGCAAGCAAAAGGAATATGGCCGGACGAACTCCCTAGTGTCCTCTGGGCATACCGCACAATAACACGGATTCCTACTAGTAGGGGTGTGCATGGGTCGGGTTGGGTCGGGTTGAGGGGATTTTTTGACCCAACCCACCATGGTGGGTCAAAAAAAATTCAACCCAACCCAACCCATCACATAAATCTAACCCAACCCAACCCAACCCACATGGGTCGGGTTGGGTTAGGTTGAACCCATGGGTTTGATAAATTATTATTATTATTATTAAATTGAGTGGAAAAAAAATATAAATATTAATATATTAAAAAAACCCAAAGATTAGTATCAATGTAACTCCTTAAAGGCAAACAACACTAATGACTAAACAACAATTGTAATTTACTGGAGTTTGTGTGAACTAATTGGCTTTTATATAGGATAGGAAGAGCTGGTTAGTGGAAAAAAAAATTAATATATTAAAAAAATCCAAAGATTAGTATCAATGTAACTCCTTAAAGGCAAATAACACTAATGACTAAACAACAATTGTAATTTACTAGAGTTTGTGTGAACTAATTGGCTTTTATATAGGATAAGAAGAGCTGGTTATTTTAAAATTTTTATTAATTATATAATATTAGTATTAGTAAGAGGAACTGAGGAAGTGTTGCTCTACAGCTGGGGTTTTTTTTTTTTTTTTTTTTTTTTTTTTTTTTTTTTTTTAAATTATTAAATATAATATATACATATATATATATATATAAGTGCTTTACAGTTGGTTTAAAAAAAATTATTAAATATATATATATTTTAAATATATACTAAATATGGGTGGGTCGGGTCGGGTCGGGTTTGGTTTGGCGGGTCAGTGGGTTTTTTGCACACCCCTACCTACTAGAGAGACCCCATTCAAGCTTGCATTTGGCACCGATGCGATGATAATAGTAGAGGTAGGGCTCACTAACCTTAGAGTGGATCACTACAACAAGGAAGTAACAACAAATAACTGCGCATCAACCTGGACTTGCTGGACGAAGTCAGAATAGCTGCAGTGTAAAGGCTGGCTCAGTATTAGAACCTTATGACCATGCACTACAACAAAAGGGTAAAGCCCAGACACTTCAGTGAAGGAGAGCTAGTCTTGAGAAGAGTAACCCTTGCCACCAAAGACCCAGCGCAATGAAAATTGAGCCCAAATTGGGAAAGACCTTATAAGGTCATCGATTGCTTCAAAAGAGGCACTTACCATCTGGAGACATTGACGGGCGCAAGCTACTTCACCTATAGAACGCCGAGCATCTAAGGAAGTATTATCAATAGGATGTCTCCTACAGTTGTCGTCATTCTAATCTTCTATTTTTTTCCTTTTTTTAATACGCTACTCATGAATGTTTGGATTTGATATAGCCTATAGTTTGGAGATACTCATTTATTTTTGAGATTTGATTTATTTCAACATGAGCTTGTCCTTTGAAAAAAATTATTTTTTCGCCTCTTATGACGTATGAAAGTGGATAACTAAAGTCACCTACGGGTGGGCAGACGACAAAGTCGCCCATGGGTGGATGGTCTACACTAAGTCGCCTACATATGGATAAACGACCAAAGTCACCTATAGGTGGACGGTCTACATTAAGTCACCTATGGGTGAACAGACGACCAAGTCGTCCACAGGTGGATGGTTTACAATAAGTCACCCACGGGTGGACAGACGACCAAAATGGCCCACGGGTGGATGATCTACATTAAGTCACCTATGGGTGGACGGTCTACAGTAAGTCGCCTATGGGTGGAAAGACGACCAAAGTTGCCTAGGGTGGATGGTCTACATTAAGATGCCTACGGGTGGACGGTCTACCTTAAGTTGCCTACAGGTGGACAGATGACCAGTAAAGCTAAAGAGGAAAAAGACTTGCTCTTAGTTACCACCAAAAGGTGACGACCATCAAAGCTGAAAAGTAAAAAGACTTGCTTTTAGTCATCACTAAAAGGTGACGACCAGTAAAGCTAAAGAGTGAAAAGGCTTGCTCCTAGTCACCACCAAAAGATGACAACCATAAAAGCTAACGAATAAAAAGACTTGCTCCTAAAACCCCAATAAAACCTAGCAAGCAACAAAAGTGCATGAGCAAGAAAACTTGCCTACTCCTAAGTGCTGGAAAAAAAAAAAAAATCTGATGAGTAAGAAGGGGACGAGTAGGAGAGTTGTCTACTCCCAAGCCCTACAAGGCTTGACAAGTAACACCAACTATGCTAGTGATACTAAGACTACCAAAGACAAGAAGAAGCAAATTGAAAAATTAAAGAAAGTTCATACATTTAATAAAGTTTAACAAGTCCAAAAATCAAGGACCCATTATCTCAAATAAAAGTATCCAACATGAAAGTATGAAAATGAAAATGCAAGAAAATAAATTAAGTCTATTGGCCAGCCTGGTCGTCTCCTTTGTCCTCTCTAGCAGCACCATCAACTTCTTGGTCAGCACCATCACTCATCATAGTGGTAGTAGAACCCTTTTCAGCACAGATTTCAATCTTGAAAAAATATAAGGCCTTGAAGGTTGTAGAAACTTGTGCTCGGAAGTCTTCAAACCCTTGTACATACTGAATGCCTAAATCGTTAAGGTACTTTTGTGAGGAAGAATACTTGGCAATGGCATTTGATTCAGCGTTGCTCAACTCCCCTCGAAGTTTTTCTAACTCCTTAGAGAGGTGTATCTTTTCCTCCCCAGCAATAATGAAGAGGTCAGCTTGAGAAGAGCATCGCCTATCGAGCTCCTTCACTTTACCTTCCAAAGAAGCAATTTTTTTTCCTTCAAGGGGTAATAGACCCCTCTAACTCTTTGATGACTTCGTTATTATTTTTTACATGCTTTCGAAGGTTGACCATCTAGTCCTTGTAGTCCCCACACCTTAGCTCAAGAGTCTTCATTCTCACCATGGACTGAAAAACAGATGAATATATGAGTAAGAAGAAGACGAGTGAGGATACGAATAAGTAAGGAATGAACACGAAGGGGACGAGCAGCTAAGGTTAAAAAAATAAAAAAATAAAAAAATAAAAAAAATAAAAAAAAGAAAAAAAAAAGAGGATGAAACGGGAATACCTTAGCAAGGTCATGCAACCCAAACTCCCCAATAGCTACAGTAGCATACTCATCACAGTCATCAATGTCCTCTTCCTTGATAATGGACATGACTTGCTCCACAACATAGGTAGCATCATTCATGAGCAAGGGAGGTTTGGGAGGAGTAAAAGGACCTTTTCCTCGACTAGGCACTCTATGACGCTCAACCGAAGCCAGATGACTAGGAGTCATGAAAGGATGAAGAGGAGTCTTCCTCGGACGAGTGATGGTACCAAAGGGTTTTGGGGATGTATCCACATCAAACTTCCTTTTGTGACAAGGCATAGGGAGTTGGAGCTTCCCTTCTTCAATTGCCTA
>NW_027069624.1:269394-286051 GCF_002906115.3 Quercus suber | reverse complement strand
GTTTGAAATCCAAAGGAAGAGATCTTAGCCCAGTGACTGATAAGCTATGGAAGAAATTCTATGAAAGAAAATTTGGGGTTCAAAATGCTAATGTAGTGACTCAAAGGATGAAGGAAAGGAAGGTGTGGCATAAGTGGGTGGCACTGTACGAGGCTAAATTGAAGGAAGTGAGTGAGAAAGCTAACAGAGCGATCGAACGAGTTGGGAAACTTTATGAGAAAGAGAAGGAGCGCAAACAAAGTAGGCAAGTGAAGGTAGTCACAGTGGTGAGTAATAATAACAATAACAAGAGAGTCGGAGTGTACACATCTTCTGAGGTTCCAAACTTGAATAAGAACAACTTGATGAAGAAAGCAAGAAAGGAGTTTTTGAATTGCCTAGAGATGAAGAATCATCAAGCTATCAACTTGCAAAGGAAATATCATTGTCACTGAGTTTGTCTTGGAGAAGATTTAGTAAATTTGCTCAGGGGATTCTTTACTTTGTTAAGGTTTTTTTCTCTGTTTTTTTTTTGTCAAAGTGAGTTTGGCTGTTTGGGTTTTCACTGGAGAGAACATGTTTGTAATTGTTGAAATTTATAATAGATTTGTTTTTCTTTATGAGTTCTCTCTCTCTCTCTCTCTCTCTAAATTTTGTTGGAGTATTATTTTCAATTGTCAAGTTACAAATTAAGCCTGCCTACAATTAAAGGAATGCATTCACAGGATAAAGTAAACATGTTCAAAATAAATTTGTGGAATCCGCTTCCTTGTGTTCCTTTTTATTTTTTGGGCATCTACTTCCTTTTTTCTTCATTGCATTTTTACTGAAGACATAAAATCAGTCATAACTCCTAAGGATTTCACACTTTGCCTGTTTTAAGAGCATGATCAGGTTAATTTTCCGATGCAAAGTTAACATTAAAATTGAGATAGAAAATAAAAAATAAAAGTTGTCCCCATTCCAAACAAGATTTCTTTTAGGAAATTTAGACAAAAAAGAAGCAAAATAATTGTGGGTTTTAGTTAATTACAATCATCAAGAGTGAATATCAAAGATTGAAACTACTTTTATATAATAAAAATAAAGGTAAAATAGTTTCAATCATTTAGAAAATATGTAAATTAGTTCCCTTCTTTGTAAAAACTCTAAAAAGTAGTACTAATATGTTTAATCCAATGCCTTAAACTAATCAAACTCCACTTCTCAAATAACCTGAAGACCTTATTAATGGAGCTTGTTCTATGTTACCAGATCCAATTAACAACCAAATTTGTTACAAAAACAGTAATCACATCCCCACTTACACTTTTGATTTCAATAGCGAAGTAGACTAAATGTATACGCACAAATTTGACAACACGATCGACCACAACCCTCATAGCAATCAACATCACACAGCTAAGGTAATGTTTTTGCTAACTAGGGTAATTGCTAACATATTTACCACTATTTATAGTTCACAGTATTGCAAAAGATGAGAGAAATTTTAATAACCATCCCAGATTCTTCCTCCAAATTCCAAAATATTCAAGCTGAAAGAAACACTACTCTGATCACTTTTCCATTGTAAATGCCTGATTGAATTTTTAATTCCAAAAATTCCCAAATTTTGAAACAAAAATTAACATTTACGAAGATAAATTTTAGATGCAATTAGCACTGAAATTAGTAATAGATACGGTCATACGGTTATAGAATCTGCAATTGCACTTATATATCACATCCAACGTGTTCACCGAATCAAAGATAATTGCTAACGTTTTACAAGATGATTTAAATTATTAACCCATATTTTTACTCCAAATTCAAATTACATTCAATATGAAAGTTTCAATTCCATAATCACTTTTCTTGTTATATTCTTGCCTTGAACCTGATATCCAACCCCATATCCAACCCACATCTCACTTTACATCTCCGGCTCTTGGTCCTGTGGGAACTTAAGCCCTAACCGATTCAAATTGAGTTTTTCAGAAAATAATAATAACTAAAAGGAAAAAAAAAAAAAAATTCTTCATTTTTAAACCTGAAAATAATATGATTTTTTTTAGTTAATTTTCAACAACAAGGCTAAGACTTTTTTATAGTACAATTTAATTCACTTTTCTTCAATTTTCTTGTGAAACAAAGCAAATTTTCATTAGTTTGTAGAATTTAATATGAAATTTGTTACCAACTTCATTTTCATTTTAGGATTCAATTTGTTCCAAAAAAATGTATTTTCCATTCCCCACATTTATGGTCTACAAAGAATAAGAAACAAAGTAATCCAAACGTATTTAAAAAGTTATAAATATGTTCTTGTGGGGGGAGAAAAACCCAGCCCAACTTATTGGGCCCGAGGCCCTGAATGAGGAACACTCTTCATCCGAGGAGATAAGGCCTTCAGTCGGAAGCCCACGCCAATGGGGGACGCCTGGGGATGAGCACGTATACCATCCGAGGAGATACTCATATGTCCGAGTAGTCATGCGTCCTCGGATCCGAAGAGGTTTGATCAAACACGAGTATGGGAGGTTCAAGTGATCTATTTGACAAGTGTCAAGGGGGAGAAGGACCTCGGACACACATAGAGATAACGATGATGCTAATTGGATCTCTGATACAGATGAAGGTAAAGTCCACTAGTGATATGTGTTCACACTAGCTGGAGGGTTATCTCTTGGAAATCATCCAAGCAGACTTGCATAGCGAGATCCACTATGGAATCAGAGTTAGTAGCCTTAGAAAAGGCTGGGTCTGAAGCCGAGTGGCTTAGGAGTTTTAATTGATATATCATTGTATACTAACTCTATTGCCTCTATTTGCATACATTGTGATTGCCAAGCTGCCATAGCACGTGCTAAGAACAAAATCTATAATGGGAAAAGTCGACATATCAATGGAGACACAATATGTGAGGCAGCTCATTGATAATGGTGTAATGTCCTTGAACTTTGTGAGGTCAAAAAGGAATTTGGCTGATCCTTTGACCAAGCCACTAGCAAGAAGGCTAGTGAGTGAGACATCGAGGGGGATAGGACTGATACCCAAATTGTGACTATGGCAATGCCCAACCTCTATGATGGGTGATTCCACACAAGGGTTAAATGGGTAGAGGTCATTTGTGGTCCATATGGGCACTGTCAGTTATTATGTATTCCGCTATCTCATTGAGGAGATTAGTGATGAGTCCATCCCTATGGTGTGAGACAGTGCTAAGTTGCAGATTGTTGGAGGTTGAGCTCTAGCTCTTAATGGATCCATAGTCCCTACCTGTTGGGATGGGGTGTACTGCACACACTCTTGATGGATGCCACCTATGTGGGAGTGGAAGTTGTGCCGCTTCCTATGAGACTTGGGTAGGTCTCTAGAGCTCTCATGAAACCCAATGGCGCATGGCCTGTATAAGGCGCCAACCCGCTTATGGAACAACCTTGGTAAAGAAAGGTATGTGAGTGGTAAGTTTGGTTATCTAATAGCTTGGTTAAAAGAGTCTAACTCTACCATTGTCTAGTAGTTCCTACTTATTTACTCTAAGTATGGTTAAAACCTTAGGGTACCATATTGATGCATTCCTTCTTGAGTTTATTGTCTTTCCTAGTTTAGTGTTTGTAACATGTGGGGGATTGTTGGAGTATGTGTGTGTTTCAAACACTTAATGTATGTTTGTGTCCCACATTGGTTAGGAATGAATCTTGTTATGACTTTATAAGGCTTTGCACATCTTAGGTGGTAAGCTTGAAAGACAATGGGCTAAGGGTTGGGCTTGGGTTGAAGTTAAGCTAGTCTCTATCTCTCTTAGGCTTGATTCTTTTCTCATTTCTTTTGGTTTTGGCCCATTTAGGTTCTGCCCGTTGGGCATTAAATAGCAGCCCGTTGGGGCATTTATTGTGCTGCCCGTTGGCTGCACAGTTTTTTGCTCTGTTTTTTGCTTCACAAAAAAAATTTCAGCTACAAAGAGAAAATTTCAGCTTCATTTTTTTAAGGAAAGGAAAGGCAAGTAAGGTTGTTCCTATTTCTTCTTGTTTGAGTGTGTGATCAACTTGAAGAAATTACTATAGTCTAATCTTGGGAGGTTGTTCGGCCAAGAGAGCCATTCATACCGAGTTCTACTCCAAGTGGCACGAATCAACCTTTAAAGACAACGCATTTGCATGATTCTATAGTTTGTGAGATCTTTCTAACTCTATCTATTTATTTTTGTCATTGCTAATTTTTTAGGGTTTGTATTGTTGAATCAAAACTTGTTTATTTAGCCATATTTTCCAACAAGTACTAACACAAATTCTTCCCCAAATTTAAATCATATTCCATTGGAAAAGTTTTGTTTCAAATTTCAATGTTTCATTAGACTTGATTGAATTATCGATTCCTAACGTTTCCAAAAAATGATCTTTTAATTTGTTTTTCAAAGGCCCAAAAAAAAAAAAAAAATTGCCTGAACAACGTATATTGGGCTGGCTAGCCAACCCATAAATCTATTTCCTAAGCCTTCAAGGATTAGGAAACGAGTAAAGTCGGTGATACTTGTATATATATATATATGACCAAAGTTTGATCTTCTTCATCAAACAACAATCAAACATGGCAGAGAATCAGAGTTTGGCACCTGAGAAGCTGATAGACAAACTAACGCACGCTGCTCATGTTGGTGACAATCGTGGCCTAGAGATTTTTGCCGCATGTGATGATGAAATTCTTAAGCAAGTTTTGCCGCACTGCACGGTTGATCAGTTGAAATACGTGGAGAAGTGTTTGAAATCCAAAGGAAGAGATCTTAGCCCAGTGACTGATAAGCTATGGAAGAAATTCTATGAAAGAAAATTTGGGGTTCAAAATGCTAATGTAGTGACTCAAAGGATGAAGGAAAGGAAGGTGTGGCATAAGTGGGTGGCACTGTACGAGGCTAAATTGAAGGAAGTGAGTGAGAAAGCTAACAGAGCGATCGAACGAGTTGGGAAACTTTATGAGAAAGAGAAGGAGCGCAAACAAAGTAGGCAAGTGAAGGTAGTCACAGTGGTGAGTAATAATAACAATAACAAGAGAGTCGGAGTGTACACATCTTCTGAGGTTCCAAACTTGAATAAGAACAACTTGATGAAGAAAGCAAGAAAGGAGTTTTTGAATTGCCTAGAGATGAAGAATCATCAAGCTATCAACTTGCAAAGGAAATATCATTGTCACTGAGTTTGTCTTGGAGAAGATTTAGTAAATTTGCTCAGGGGATTCTTTACTTTGTTAAGGTTTTTTTCTCTGTTTTTTTTTTGTCAAAGTGAGTTTGGCTGTTTGGGTTTTCACTGGAGAGAACATGTTTGTAATTGTTGAAATTTATAATAGATTTGTTTTTCTTTATGAGTTCTCTCTCTCTCTCTCTCTCTCTAAATTTTGTTGGAGTATTATTTTCAATTGTCAAGTTACAAATTAAGCCTGCCTACAATTAAAGGAATGCATTCACAGGATAAAGTAAACATGTTCAAAATAAATTTGTGGAATCCGCTTCCTTGTGTTCCTTTTTATTTTTTGGGCATCTACTTCCTTTTTTCTTCATTGCATTTTTACTGAAGACATAAAATCAGTCATAACTCCTAAGGATTTCACACTTTGCCTGTTTTAAGAGCATGATCAGGTTAATTTTCCGATGCAAAGTTAACATTAAAATTGAGATAGAAAATAAAAAATAAAAGTTGTCCCCATTCCAAACAAGATTTCTTTTAGGAAATTTAGACAAAAAAGAAGCAAAATAATTGTGGGTTTTAGTTAATTACAATCATCAAGAGTGAATATCAAAGATTGAAACTACTTTTATATAATAAAAATAAAGGTAAAATAGTTTCAATCATTTAGAAAATATGTAAATTAGTTCCCTTCTTTGTAAAAACTCTAAAAAGTAGTACTAATATGTTTAATCCAATGCCTTAAACTAATCAAACTCCACTTCTCAAATAACCTGAAGACCTTATTAATGGAGCTTGTTCTATGTTACCAGATCCAATTAACAACCAAATTTGTTACAAAAACAGTAATCACATCCCCACTTACACTTTTGATTTCAATAGCGAAGTAGACTAAATGTATACGCACAAATTTGACAACACGATCGACCACAACCCTCATAGCAATCAACATCACACAGCTAAGGTAATGTTTTTGCTAACTAGGGTAATTGCTAACATATTTACCACTATTTATAGTTCACAGTATTGCAAAAGATGAGAGAAATTTTAATAACCATCCCAGATTCTTCCTCCAAATTCCAAAATATTCAAGCTGAAAGAAACACTACTCTGATCACTTTTCCATTGTAAATGCCTGATTGAATTTTTAATTCCAAAAATTCCCAAATTTTGAAACAAAAATTAACATTTACGAAGATAAATTTTAGATGCAATTAGCACTGAAATTAGTAATAGATACGGTCATACGGTTATAGAATCTGCAATTGCACTTATATATCACATCCAACGTGTTCACCGAATCAAAGATAATTGCTAACGTTTTACAAGATGATTTAAATTATTAACCCATATTTTTACTCCAAATTCAAATTACATTCAATATGAAAGTTTCAATTCCATAATCACTTTTCTTGTTATATTCTTGCCTTGAACCTGATATCCGACCCCATATCCAACCCACATCTCACTTTACATTCCCGGCTCTTGGTCCTGTGGGAACTTAAGCCCTAACCGATTCAAATTGAGTTTTTCAGAAAATAATAATAACTAAAAGGAAAAAAAAAATTCTTCATTTTTAAACCTGAAAATAATATGATTTTTTTTAGTTAATTTTCAACAACAAGGCTAAGACTTTTTTATAGTACAATTTAATTCACTTTTCTTCAATTTTCTTGTGAAACAAAGCAAATTTTCATTAGTTTGTAGAATTTAATATGAAATTTGTTACCAACTTCATTTTCATTTTAGGATTCAATTTGTTCCAAAAAAAATGTATTTTCCATTCCCCACATTTATGGTCTACAAAGAATAAGAAACAAAGTAATCCAAACGTATTTAAAAAAAGTATAAATATGTTCTATATATTAAATTTTACTTTTAAAAAAACTTGAATTATGTATACATATATATATACATACACACACATAGTTGGGGAGACAAACAAAATGTTGGGTATATAAGTGTGAGTGAAGTTTCACATTAAATAAAAATAAGAAAAATGAATAGTTAGTATATAACAAAGTTGAATTGAATTTTTAGACCCTTTAAGTTTCCAAATTCTGAAACAAAATTTATCTTCTAAAAAAAATTTAAAAAATTAAGAACTGGACCCCGAGAAGCAGCTGAACAGCCTGAACCAGAAAGCATTCAAGGCTACAGTGCTAGGGCCATTCTATATCGGCCACTAGCAAATAGTATAATCAATTTCGTAGGCCCAAAACAAAACTAGCATTAATGTATGTTGGTCTTAACAGCCCATAAATATATTTCCTATCCCTTAAAGGATTAGGAAAAGAGTATACCAATTTTATTGGCCCAAAACAAAAAAAAAAAAACTAGCCTTTAAGGTATATCGGTCATGCCAGCTCATAAATATATTTCCGATCCCTCGAGGGATTAGGAAACGAGTATAGTCGTATATATATATATATATATAGGTAGCCAAAGTTTGATCTTCTTCATCAAACAACAATCAAACATGGCAGAGAATCAGAGTTTGGCACCTGAGAAGCTGATAGACAAACTAACGCACGCTGCTCATGTTGGTGACAGTCGGGCCTAGAGATTTTTGCCGCATGTGATGTTGAAATTCTTAAGCAAGTTTTGCCGCACTGCACGGTTGATCAGTTGAAGTACGTGGAGAAGTGTTTGAAATCCAAAGGAAGAGATCTTGGCCCCGTGACCGATAAGCTATGGAAGAAATTCTACGAAAGAAAATTTGGGGTTCAAAGTGCTAATGTTGTGGCTCAAAGGATGAAGGAAAGGAAGGTGTGGTATAAGTGGGTGGCACTGTACGAGGCTTAATTGAAGGAAGCAAGTGAGAAAGCTAACAGAGCGATTGAACGAGTTGCGAAACTTTATGAGAAAGAGAAGGAGCACAAACAAAGCAGGCAAGTGAAGGTAATCACAGTGGTGAGTAATAATAACAAGAGATTGTATACATCTGAGGCACAAACTTGATTAGGGGCAACTTGTTGAAGAAGGCAAGAAAGGAGTTTTTGAATTGCCTAGAGGTGAAGAATCTTCAAGCTATCATCTTGGAAAGGAAATATCATCTGAATTAATTGAGTTTGGCTGTGCCTGTGACGAGATTTAGTAGAATTACTCAGGGGACTCTTTATTTTGTTAGTGCATATTCTCTGTTTTTGTTAGTTAAAGTGAGTTTGGCAGTTTGGGTTTTCATTAGAGAGAACATATTTGTAATTGTTGAAATTTATAATGGTTTTGTTTCTCATTACAGGTTTTCACTCTCTCTAAAATAGTTTCAATTATTTAAAAAAGAAGTAAAGTTATTCCCTTCTCTGTACTAACTGTCAGACATAGAAAAGCAGACTTTATGTATAGCCAATAGAAAATAAAATCTAATAACAGCCCAAAATTAAAGGGAAAATAAAATATAAGGAACTTGAAGGCAAGAACAAAGTGCTTGTTTTTTAGGTTGCCAGATCCAATTACCAATAAAATTTGTTAAAGAATCTATCACATTACCAATATACTTTTGGTCTCAATAAAAAAGCTGACTTTATGTATAGCCAAAAAATCCACAACATTAGCGACCCCAACCCCAAAAAACATCACAACTTAAGGTTTTTTTTTTTTTTTTTTGCTAACATATTTACCAAGATTTCAGTTTACAATGCAAAAGATGAGATCAAATTTAGTCATTAACCCAGATTCTTCCTCTCCAAAATATTCAAGCTGAAAGACACACTACATTGATCACATTCCCTGCGTAAATGCTTGATTGAATTTCCAATTCCAAAATTTCCCAAACTTTGAACCAAAACTGAACATTTACAAAGAACAATTTAAGATCCAATCACCACTAAAATTAGCCAACTGTAATCACAGAATTAAAAATAACTACTCCAAATTCAAAACACGTTCAGTCTGAAACATTAAATTCTATAATCACATTTCCATGTTATGCACTTAATTGAAATTCAGATTCCTATAATTTCCCAAATTGTAAAACAAAAGACACCATTCACATAACACAAATTGAAAATCTGAGATAAAACCCAATATTTCATTATCATTCCAAGTGAAGCTTTACATAACAAGAAGCTACTTCATTACAAAGCTATCAAACCCATAACCTAACGAAACCCAACAAAACCAGTACACCTAAAATTCCTGAGAAGCAGACCCAATATCACCCTTTCCTTTCCCAGCTTTCTTGGGCAACAAGTTCTGATGAATGTTTGGCAAAACACCGCCATTAGCAATGGTCACAGACCCCATAAGCCTGCTCAACTCCTCGTCGTTCCTCACAGCAAGCTGAATGTGCCTTGGGATAATCCTGTTCTTCTTGTTGTCCCTCGCTGCATTCCCAGCCAACTCCAAAACCTGAACCAAGAACGAAAAAAACCCAAAACAATCAATAACCAAAAACCAAAACAGAAACCCAGAAAATGACAAACGAAACAGCGTTATTTTAACGAACCTCAGCAGCGAGGTATTCAAGGACGGCGGAGAGGTAGACTGGGGAGCCCGAGCCGACACGTTGGGCGTATCGGCCGGTTTTGAGGAACCGGGCGACACGACCAACTGGGAATTGGAGACCGGCTTTGTGGGATCTGGAGACGGACTTTGTGGCTTTTGGCTTGCCTCTGCCGCCCTTTGTGGTGGTTTCTGCAGCGGAGCTCATTGTGGGTTTTGGGATTTGAGGGTTTTTGAGTGAGAGAGAGAGAGATTTCGAAATGTGTTTTGCTTTTGAGATATGGACTCTGATGGTTTTGGTGTGTTTTGGTTTATATAGAGAGGAAAGGAGGGTTTTGATTGGTTGGTTTTGGTTGTGCGCGGATTGCCAGCGTGGCTGGCAGATTTTTGAAATTTGAAGGTTTGAAGAGTGTTTTTTCTGATTGGTGGATAGGGGTTTCACGAGGATTGCCAACGTGGCAAGAAGATTTATGTTTTTTTGGATTGATTTGAGGGGGCGGGAAAAGTTTTCAGTTTTGGCGCTGCGTTGTTACGACGTCGTTTTTGGTTTTGGGAAAAATGTAAATTATGCTCTTTTTATATTATTTAAAGGATATAAAAATTATACTCTTTAAAATATGATTTTGGATATTTTAGTCAATCGAATTAGGTAGGTATTCATGTTCACATTAATTTTGATCATGCTAATCACTTTATTTACATGACTACAAACTATCGTTAATCACTACAAAATATTAAAAATTTATATAATTATTAAAATTTATTTTAAATAAAAAATAAATTTTACATTTTAAGGAAAAAAAAAAAAAAAGGCACAATCATGAATCATTCATAAAAAAGAGTTCCGAATCACCTATGGCTAAAAACCCAAAACTTCACAAATCACAACCACTACAAAATTATAAATGTAAAATCAAACTCACATTAGGGGAAGAATAACATTCATATTTCATAGCATTCACTTTGTAGATTACATGCTTGTACCCAAGCTTCGTTGCTATGGCTAACCTAATTGTCTTAACTTATGCTTTTAGTAAATTTTGATCTTGTGTCAACTTTGTCCATACAAAAATTATTTTTTTATTGTAATTTATTTCCTCCACTGCTTTAAGAAACTCTGTTTTTTGGGGGAGGGGGGGGGGGGTGTGATGGCTTTTCTCCCATTTTCATTTCCCATTTATTTAGTTCTTCTTTACCAATATACCTCCCTCTCTCAATTTCATGTGATAGCCCAATGTGGGAGAAAAGGGTTGGTGGTGATGCAATTTGGGTTTAATGAGTTTTTAAGAGGCTATTTGGATGTGATGGAAACTGAATTATATAACTCAATTTCCATCACCCATAATCCAAATATCGTGGGACCCACAGGAAAGAAAAAAAAAAAGTGTTTGGCTAGGTTTTTGAGTGTTGTTTCCATTACTCAAAACTCAAAATTTTGAGTTTTGGTGATGGAAACTGAGAACAAAAATTGCATTTCCAAAAGTTTAAAATTGATTTTCAGTGGCAGTTTGCTAATAGAGTGACTTCGTGAGACCCATGTGTAGTGCATTGTCAAATCATCTTAAGTCCTTTGATATTACCGTTGCTTAGCTCCTCGTTTCAGTTCATTTCTTCCCCAAAATTTTTAGCAACACCTTCCCTCTGTCCACCTCCTCTCACATTTCATCTTCTTCATTTCTAGCGAAATTTGAGAATCTAAACTGAAACATTAAAATTGTCTGAGATGAACCTTCCGTGATTGAAGACAAAATACCGAAGAGTGTCAGAATCTTCACTGGCAACATAGAGCTCTGTTACCATTAGTTGTCCCTAACGAGCCTTTATTTTCGTGATCTTCTCCCAGGTGCAAACTATATCTCTCTCCCTTTCCATTTTCCATGTCCATTGTCAGATTTGTTCATTTTAATTTATGTTTTATGATTTTTTTTTTTTTTTTGGTATTCTACTTTGGATGTTAAAATGGGTTTTTTCCCCATGGACTGATGTTGATGACCCTTTTAGGTTTTACTAGTAATTACTTGCTCCAGATTATAAAGATTGCAAAGAAACCAGAGCTTACAACAAAAATTGACAAGTGAACACAACTAGTTACATATTCTAAAAGTTTTAACTGTGACAAACCCCCATTTAAGAATGAAGAATGTATATATTCATAGGCATACACCCAAACTCAAACAAAAAACATACCCATCTGAATTCATCTAACCCAAATAGCATACATAAAATTAAACCCAAACTCAACAAAACCCATCGATTGCATAAATATTGTTGTGGAAAATGGTGTTAAACATTACAAACCCAAAATCTCCTAATATTTTCAGAGGCAAAGTAGAGTAAATCTGTCCCTTAGGTTTATTCACAATCAAATCCAAACAGAGCAACAAAAGCAAAGCTAAAGCCACACGAGGAAATTACCTTATACAATGGTTTGGCCGATGTTAGCGATAACTATTCCACTCCTGATTTGTGCTCACCGACCCTAGGCGACAATCAGAGTTCAGATAAGAGAGAGGCGTGAAATGGGCTTCTAGGAAGAGAGGCGTTAAATGGGTATTGATGAAGGGAAAATGAAATAGAAGATGAAAGAAGATTAAAGAAGATGAGAACTTGTTCCCATTATGTGTGTGCGTAGAAGTGGGAGGTGACTGCTCTGCTTTTGGCTTATGGGCAACTCTACTTTTCTAGGTTGTTTGATGGGAGAATATGAAAAATGGGGAAGAGAAAATGGACACGGGTAGCAACCATAAACCCACTATGTAGTATCAGTGGGGTAGGCTCTACCATTTTGGCAAAAAGTGGATTTAAAAGTTGAGATATGTGACTAGGTTTTGTAACCAAATAAAAATTTTGGAGTTTTTGAGTAATAGTGGGGTTTGGGTTATGAGTTATGGGTTTTGAGTTTGAGTTATGAGTAGCGAGTTATGAAAACTGAGTCATATCCAAACCAAACGAGCCCTAAACCCTCCTTCACAAAAAATCCAAATGCCATCCTTGACATCCACATTCTTTAGATGCTACCATTTTGTGGTGGCATTTTTTTGATAACACAATCTCGTGGAGATGATAAGTGGTGACTCTGGGTTATGGTCGATTACAAATTTACAAGAGTCGATTTAGGGTTTAAAATGGGATGATGATTAGGCTTTGTGGATAATTAATGGCAGCTTCTATCATGGTATGTATTTAATGGGTTTGATCAATGGTTTAGGGTGTATGGTCTATCTTTGACTTTAAAAATCCTCCCCTACTCTCATTTTTTTTTTATTAAAATAAAATAAAAATTAAGTTATATATAACTTTTTGCTAATGCCCCATAGAAAAAATTTATGGCTTCACCACTATTAACAGTGGTTCAAAAAAGAAAAAAGAAAGGAAAAAAGAAAGAAAGTGTTACTGACATGTGTATTTGGTTATTTTAATTGGACCAGTTGTCACAATTGCAAGTTTAATTAATGTGATGTACCTTTTGTGTTGTTGTGCTTTGATATATTCTATTGTACCATGAACCATAATTTTGAGGTAGGAGAGTTGGAACTAGCCTAAGTGAAACACACCTTAGGCCAGTTTGCACACAAGTTAGCCATCTTAGTATAGACACGCCTTGGTAGGAATCTTGAGTGTACAGTGTGCCCATGACAGGAGCAATTGTTGTAGACATTACAGTAGGAAATACAATATGGTAGAATAACTATAACATTTGACAAATAATACTAACGCCTAAATAAAGGGACAAAGAAATCTAATGAGGTTATGACAGAATAATACAACCTTAAATAACAATGTTACAACAAGCAGTTCAGTAATAAGATAACAATTTAATCATTCATCAACCATGAGAGTAAAACTCGTCTGCTAGAGAAATGGGCTTAGCTTCTCAGCAAACACAAGTCCAAACAGGTAGCCGATCTTCAATGTGAGTAACCTCAAAGAAGGCTTTTGCCATAGAGATTACTTACTTTGGAAAAAGGACCTAGATGGTTTAAAGTTTAACTCTTAATTTCTCAAAGAGTGGGTTTGTCAAGAGGGAGAGAAATGGGTAGCCTATTAATGCATGCCTCTATTCCTACCACTCATGTTTTTCTCCCTTTTTTTTTGTGTTTTCTTTTCTTTTCTCTCTTTTTCTTCTTTATTCTACCTCTACTTCTTTTTGTGATGGATGATTCCCCCTTTCACTGTTCACAGCTACTACCTTTTATACTGTCTGTCATGACAAAATTTACCATTTTTATCCCTCAACCGCTTTTGGCTCGTTGTGGGCGTCTTTCCAAAACTGCCTACTAGCTTACCGGCTGCCCAACCACTACCATTGCATTGAATTGGTTGCATAATTCCTCATTCCGAGGGGGGGAAAAAAAGCTTGTCTTGTTTTTTTACCTCTCTCTGTTTTCACTATTATCATCTGGATAAGGGTTAAACTCCTCCCTCACCTACCTCTATGGTATGCATCAAATGGTTCCAGCTCATACCCACTTATTTTCGGTGAGATGTCATCCCAACAGGACCTCTCCCTAAAGAAATTTGAGTGGGAACCCAAAAATAAACCCCTTCTTTCTCCCTACCGCTAGACCACATCCTCTGATACCCTTGACCCGTGGCCCACCTCCCATGTATTGGCTGGGTACAAGTAGGTGGTGTCTAGGCCATTTGTGTATGCTCCACTTCTGTCTGAATTTGTTCATTTTCTAGTCTTCAAACCATTTCTCTTGCCTCCATGTTTGTCTGATTCTGCTGTACATTTTGGTGGGTGTTTATCTCTTGCGGTGTGAAGGACATATAAGCTTTTGGGCTCATGTTATCTGCTTTTCATCTCTTCTTTGGACTGGGCATTACTTGAGCAAGAGCCATCATCTTCTTGCTGAGCCCATATTCTCCTTTCTTGCGTCCAAGGCCCTCTTGGCCATTGCTTTTGCCATGTCATTCCACCATGCCTGCTATAGCTTTATCCTCCTTTTGTTTCATGTTCTGTCGTGGGCTTGTGGCCGGCCCACTTTCTTGTAAATTTTCTGCTCAGGGCTTCCTAGGCCCACTTTTCACTTCTTTACCTCTCTTGGGCTTTGTTGGCCAACATTTCTACTATACCAACCCATTTACTACCTCTTTGCATCTTTTACTTTCATGGGCCTTTTGTTAAATTCTTTGGGTTTCCTCAACCCAATTACCACATCTTTTTGGCTTATAGGTCGGCCCATTGAGTTTACTAGCTCATTTCTTGGGCTTCCTTGGCCTATGTACTCTCTCTTTACCTCTTACTATTCCCATGAGCTTACTACTTCATTTATTGGGCTTCCTCGGCCCACTTACTATTTCTTTACCTCTTTTCATTATTGTGGGTTTGCTGGCTATCAATCTTGCCATTCCAACCTACTAGGGCTCGCTTTACTATTTTCTTTTCTCACTTTCTTTATGTTATTGGGCTTTTTCTGCTGTTGGGCCATTTGTCAAAAGTGAACCTCAACAATTAACAATTAACAATCATATCACAAGTAGAGATAGGTAAAAGGATGAAATTGACATTGATATCAAACTAAAAAACAAAAATGAGCAAATTTTAATGAGCTTTTAAAAACAAGCGAATTTAATCATGAGTTATCAAAATGAAAATACATCATTTTTACTTTTTGAGGACATTCATCAAAAGCAAAAGATCAGAAGTGTAAGCCTAACGGTAGTGTTCCTGTTACCCTGACGGCGGGGCCCTGTTTAATATTTTAGACGCAGTTTTCTGCTGATTAATGTAAACAACAACAAATATAATAAGAGGCACAACAACGCATAAAAGCAGGTACCAAATAAAGAAATGCTTGAAGTTTTCACAAAAAATGCGAGCCCACTCAGACTTCTTTGATGAAGGAATATTGTGCACGACAATTGCTGCAGAGCCTTCAGGAACATCAATCTGCCATTGATCCGTAGCTGATTCCCTATGTAGATTTTTTAAAATTATTTCAACAGTTTCCTTTATAAAGTCTGACTCTGGACTGCAATTGGAAGCGTAGCCAAAAAAATAAAAAGTATAGAAAAATATTAATTAATCAAATAAGAAAAATATAAGATTATAATAAAAGTATGAAAATATATGGTTTTTACTATAAATGAAACTAATAATAAATATATTGGTCTTGATAATTTCATTATTGTCTATAATAACACACTTGACACAATAATAAACAATTATACTATTTTTAAGGTAGCGTTTGGATCTGAATTATTTTGCATCTGCATTTTTAGCGTTTTTTTTTTTTTTTTTGCTGCACGTATTTCAGCTTTAGGGGACAAAGTTACTGTTTATATATTGTTCACGCATTGTGTTCACGTACTGTTCATGAGACCCACTACCACTTTATTAAAAAAAAAAATTAAAAATAGGTCCCACGACACTATTCACCATTTAAAATTTATTTTGTTACAGTATTTTCAGTTTTCAGCAAAATAAGCTGTATCCAAACAGACCATAAGTGTATTAAAGTTTACTCAAATTTAAATTCCAGACCAACTTAAAAAAAAAAAAAAAAAAAAAAAAAAACTTGATAATGTTCATCAATATCAATAAGAGTACTAAAGCTCGTTAAGTTGAAATATTTTTAATTAGTATAATAAGAGAAACGTTAGTCATGTGACTCATGTTTTTTGTATTTCAATTTTTTTTATCTAATTAGGCACGCTAAACGTAGTATCCTAATTTGGAAAATTATTGAATACCATAAATGCGTACTCCCTCATTTCACATGAATTGTGAGTCTCAACATAAATTTAATTAGTGGAACTCACAATTATATGAGATGAGGAAGTACGCGTTTATGGTACTCCAAAAGTATCCAATAATTACCCCATAATTTTGCTACTTTCCAACTCTCATAAAAAAAAAAAAAACTAAATAAGGTTTTTTATTTTTATTTTTATATACAAGATAGAAATTGACTCTAGCATAATCTAAGTGTATATGTGTGTGAGTTTTCCTCTAGAAGACATGAACCCTGGCCCTTACTCCCCTTATACCCCACAAACACTTATACTTGTAGAATGACCATTACACCAAGGGTGTGCGATCACTGGCGGAGCCAGAGGGGGGCGAGGGG
>NW_027069624.1:265443-269207 GCF_002906115.3 Quercus suber | reverse complement strand
CTAGAAATACTACAAATTTTACAACTTATGTCTTACAAATTGACATGTCACAAATCACAAAAAAATCATTTCAAACATTTATTCATTATATTTTTTAAGTAACACTAATCACATTCTTACTCCATCAGTTTGTAAATTTTTAGTAGCTATGAATTAGTTAATTTTGTTTATTTATTTCAATAATATGAAATATATTCATATTTGCTTACAATTGTTTATTTATTTTGTTATTATTGTTGATAAATATTTTTTAGATTAATTTCACTTTTAATATCATCTTTTAATTTTGCCCCCTCTAGACTAAAATCCTGACTCCGCCACTGCCTGTAATGGAATAGTTATTCATGTGTAATATCAATTCAGTCATTTAGTTGCATCTTTATTACATGGATTAGTTATTATATTGGAATAACTATTCTTTAAATTGAAAAATAGCTATTCTAATTTAAAATGGATGTAATAGTTATTTCTTAGTGTATATAATAGGTTTTAAAATTAATATATTTCTAAAAATATAAAGTTTCCTTATATATCATATTTTACAAGTTTTCCATATGTAACAACCAAACTTATGAATAGTAATAGTTATTTTATTACAATGTCTTCTATTTCCAGTAATAAAGATTACTATTCCTAATGTAATCTACATTCAGTATACCAAACGTACCCTCATATTTCTAAATCAAAATTTTCCTTAAATTACTTGTAGTGTGTTTGGCTGAAAATCCACAATGGGTATTTCAATTCAAAACTCAATTTTAAGTAAAGTTGTGAGACCCACAAAATTTTGTGAAAAAGAGAATGAAAAAGTGAAACAAATGTACTTCATACTTATTGCAACAATATTACTAGATATGATAAACTAGTTTAATCTATTGCAAGAATACATTTAAGTGTGATATAGGTAATTATTGCTTTGAAAATTAGTTTCATTGAAATACATAGTTTATTGCAATAACTCTTAATAAGTTACTACAACAATACAATATCTTCACCAATCACCACCCAATAATCACCTTAACAAATGGCAAGTAAAAGCTAGGGGTACATTGCAATGGAGAAATCATAAGGTGATCGAGAACGATGGGAAAATAAAATAAACAAGTAATGGAGATGTAGAAACTAGAAGGTGAAAACGGTGGAAAAATGTCAAGTATGAGCAACGAAGACACTACAATGGAGAATAACTTATAAACGCTCTGATACCAATGTAAGAAACAGAGATTTCGTAGTGGAATTTTAACAATCGGTATTTCGGCATACCTCTTTTGGCCTAAACTGATGGTCTCACAAAAGTTTTGAGATTTTTTAACGTTGTTTAGAGCCAGCCTCAATGCAAACCAGCAAGTCAGACTCATTCTAGTTTCGTTTGGATTTAGAGTTTAAAGTCAGCTTATTTTATTATTTAGTTTATTTTTGCTACTATTCAGCTTATTTTTAGCTACTATTTATGGGTCTCACTGCACTTTTTGATACTATTCATGAGTCCCGCTATACTATTTCAACTAGTTTTTACATTTATCTATAGTACTTTCAACAAAAAAATTTTAGCTTTAGCTAAATAAGCTATTCCCAAACAGACTCTCTGTATTCCAGTTTTTGTAAGCTACGAACAAAACGTTTCTCCAACGATGTTGCACACTACTAAAGTGATGCAAACATAACCCACAACTTAAGAACCTCACAACACTCTGCAAACACTATGAAAAATACAAATTCCGTTTTCTTTACAGTGAGTACCACTCATGGTGTTTATATACACATCACTCATTATTGTTGAGTGTGATAGTAGGCATTGCCTATGACATTGAGAACAACCAATAAACGCTCTAATACCAATGTAAGAAATAGAGACTATGCAGTAGAATTTTAACAATTGGTTTTTCAGTATACCTCTCTTGGCCTAAACTGACGATCACATAGAAGCTTTGAGGTTGTTTTACGTTGTTCAGAGCTAGCCTCAACGCAGAGCAGCAAGTTTAACTCTTTCTGTATTCCAGTTTTTGTAAGCCACGAACAAAATGTTTCTTTGACCGTCTGACAGTATTGCACACTACTAGAGTGATGCAAACATAACCCACAACCTAAGAGCCTCACAACACTTTGCAAACACTATGAGAAATACATATTTTGTTTTCTGTACAATGGGTATCACTCGTGGTATTTATAATTTATATACACACCACTCCATTAATGTTGAGTGTGATAGTGGGCACAGTGGTTAGAATAACGGTTCAAGCCGTAACTCCTAGATGTTACTCTAGGTGAGCTATATAGAGGGACATGCCTACTTTGGGTGTCCTTCTATATTCTTCTCAGTTTCTAACAAACTAGAAGGTGAAAATGGTGAGAGATCCTCCAACACTTTAGTGATGATTCTATCCATGGATCTCAAATTGTTGGAGGCTATAGATCATGGGAATTTCGAATTCATCCAAAAAAAAGTCGAAGACATGGAGCATTTGCTTCTCAAGATGACCCCTATGTTGAATACTATCCTCTTGGAAGTATGAACACTATATTTGGAGTGTCGTACTCATGTCAAATATGCATCGAATACTTGACACTACTCGGATAGTTCTGCATGTGTGTCCCAGCTATGTCATTTAATTAATTAATTTATTTATTTTTTAAAGCAAGACATAGCCGAGACACGAGAACAAAAGGAATCAAATAACCTTTCACAAAACAAAGAGAACATTCATATTCTAAATAATAATATTGTATTTGAAAATTACTAAATATCTTTATTATTGATTTGTATTCTAATTTCTAAACATCCCTTTTTTTTAGAGAGTTTTAACTTATGGCGTTCGCTCCTGATGATAACTCTTTATCATCAGACCAAGACTCTAAACATCTTTTAATAGTAATAAATTTGTTTTATTATCCATTATTACTATTAATTTAATAAAAAAAATAAACGATTAATAATATATAGAAATAAAATAATCATTATTTCTCTTAAATTGATATATGTTTAATATTATATGAAAAATAAATGTTTAACCATATATAGAAATAAAAATAAATATAAAAATTAATTAATATACGAATCCCTATCATACACATGTTTTACTTTTTCCAAAAATCGCCTTGTTGCCGTACCATATCCGTACTCATACCCATCCCCATCTGTGCAGGTGCTTTTTAGACCATCCTTCAACTTGCTAGACGCAGAAGATGCAATGATTAGCTAATACAAGCAATCCTCGATGTCCCCACGTGCCAAAATCTTGTTAAGAGAAATAACTGTAATGGCAAACTTCCTCTTCATGTTGCTATCAGTGCTGGGAATTTACTCATAGTGCAACATTTGGTGGAGTATTCCCATGGCTCTAATTTTGAACCTCTTAAGGAAGAAAACAACGAGGATAATACCCCCGCTACACGCGAGCTTGGTAAACAAATACCAAGATTTGGGATGCTGTTTGCTCTTAAGGATACATTACCAACAACAACAAAAAAAGGATACTTGACAATTAGCTAAGATATTTATTTAGCAAAAGTACAGCTTTTAGGATCTAACAATGTATATGATTTTGTTTAAAAATTAAGTTTAAAAAAAAAAAATACAATTGTACTTGAAAAAATGTCACTCTTTTTGAAACAGTAAGAATTCTTATTTGAAGTTATTGAATCGTCACCCTTCTTCAAATTAAAACACAAAAGATATTTGAATAAGTCCTAAAAGTAGGACAAGAAATTACTCAAATGAATAAGTCAAACTCCTTTTTTTTTTTTTTTTTTAGCTAACACGGCTC
>NW_027069624.1:251789-256407 GCF_002906115.3 Quercus suber | reverse complement strand
AACCGAATCATGTTATAATATATTTTATATATAATACAAAATTTATAAATATTTGGGTCTCCTATACATAGTTGGGCTTTTCATTTTGTTTAAAAACATTTGGGCCTTTCTTTTTTAAATATGATTCAGCCTTTACATTTCATGTTTCAATTTTCATTTTATCATTAGATTAAGTAACTATAATTAAACTAATTACTAATTAGATATCTAATTAAACTTAATCTAATTAAACTATAAAAACAAAACAAAAAAATCCTGCACACCCACACGTTCTCAGTTCTCAGTTCTCAGTTCTCACCCTTACTCTCAGCCTCCACTCTAGTCCCTCTCAGTTCTCAGTCTCCTCTCACAGCCTCCAATCCAATCCCTTTCACAGCCTCCACTCCACGCCGGCTTCCTCGATCTCACAACCTCCTCTCACAGTTCTCACCCTCACTCTCAGTCTCTGCCGCTGCCTCGATCTGCCTTTACCGCCGCCTTCACACGCTAGCCTCCACATGAATCTGCCTTTGCCGCCGCCTCGATCTACCTCTGCCGCCGCCTCCACACAAATAGGCCTCTGTCGCCACCTCCACATGCCGGCCTCCCCACACCGACTTGATCTTTTCATTCTTAATTTCTTACGGTGACATTTCTCGATAACTCTCTCTCTTTTTGGTATTTTGAGTTTTGTTTAATACTGAATCAATGCTATTTTCTGTGAATCTATGATTGTGATTGTGATTTTGAGAATTTGAGTTGTTATTTTCTTATTGAAAAATCGATAACGCCATGTGATGTCGAGTTATTTTTTTCTTTTTGTGACTATGAATCTATGATGTTGACTAAAACCAAAAACCAATTGAAACCAACCGAAACCGAAATACAACCGAAACCGATCGATTTCCAATTATTTCGGTTGGAAATTTCACAAACCGAAAATTTTGGTTTCGGTTGGCCAAAACTAAAAAAACGACCGAACCAAACTGATTACACCTCTAATCATGGGCATTAGAAATGTATCCTCACATAATCTATTATCACATTCTTATTATTTATAACTCGTCAGGTAATAAATTGCGACATAAAATTGTGTCCTGTACCTTACTATTTTTTTATCCGTTTCATATTCTGACTTTTTTTATAGGACATATTTTGACTGTTGTATCAGAATATGCGACAGTACCCTGTACCCTTTTACTTTGAATTACCTTTAGAATATGGTCTCATGAGTCATGACTGTCGTTTCCTCTTTTGTCCTTTTCTTCTTTCTCTTTTGAAAATAAAATTACTTTAAAAATTTTTTATTTATTTATTTTAAAATTGAATCAATAATTAGTTAGGGGTGTTTTGATATTAGTATTTAAACAACAATTTTTAGTGTATAAATACTGAAACATATATTTTCATAATACATATTTTTATAACATTTTTTAACTCACACGTATTTTCACAATATTTAAACAACGATATTAAAAACTTCTAACCAAATGGACCCTTAATTACCTTTTGCTTTAAGTTTTGGTTTTTGATATCTACTACTACTCCAGATCCCATTTTTAATACTCTCACACACACACACACACACACACACACACACATATATCTTCTCAAAAAAATATTATTATTATTATAAATTTGAATGTTAATCAGTATTATATGTATTGTGAAATCCAAAAAATAGAATCTTTAATAAAATGGAAGAGAATTTTATTTTAAGAATAAATTTTCTTTCCATTTACTTTTTCTATTTTCTTAAGATCTTAGAGTACATCAACTTATGGAAAAATTTCTGTTTATTTTAACATAAGAACCTACATCAGATTATCTATTTACACTACATTCTATTAAAATATCAAATTTTCTTGATTTTTTAATTGTTTTTCTTTCTTCGCACATATTCATTCTCTTCCTTCATCATCAAGATACGTAAAGAAAGAATAAACAACTAAATGCAAAATAAATTGTGTTAGTGTAAATTTACTTAGCTACTGTAGCAAACTCGTAAATTTAAAACCCACTAAAACTTATCTATTTAGCATTTAAGTTTTATAGTCTTCTTAAATGCTAAATAGATAAGTTTTAGTGGGTTTTAAATTCCAACCAAAGTAGGAAACAATTTTAACGTTTAAAGCTGAAAAGTAAATTAGTGTTTAATACGTTAAACGGAGAGAGAGAGAGAGAGTGCAAAATTACGAGAAACAAATTCTGCATCCGTGTGGTCATGTGATCAGTTATATCTCTCTCTCAAACATTCATGGAAGTAACCTACGATGCTAGAGTAGTTTAATAGATTTGCTTTAATATCCCATATGAACTCTTGAATTAGGTGATAAGCTTTTGAGTGATTAGTTGCTAGAGCTTACGCATTGGTAGTGGGGCTGGTCTTATGAATCTTGTAATCTATATCATGGTCAAGTTTCTAAACTTTTGTCAATACATGCTTCAGGTTACTAGGTCCTACGGGTAGAAATTTCTTTGTATACCTATAGTATTCTTTCAATGTCTTACAGGCAGGAAAATCCGTGGATACTATGTATATATAAAATTAGGGTTAATATGATCTGCAAGCATAAGCTTATTTGGAAGTCAATCTAGTATTGGGAAATTTTCTAAAGGACATAGATATCTACATATTCGGCTCATTAGAATTTTTTACTAGGTATTGATTTTGGAAAATTTGATAAAGCAATTGAGTACTAAATTAGCTGTAGTTTCATAATAAGTTGTGAGATACGAATTTTAAGAGTAAAATTTATATTTTCATTGCTGCTTTAGTGTATTCATTCTTATTGAGTCGTCTTGTCCTTATTTAGGTTCTAGTTGACATTGATTTAGACAGTCGAATTGAAGCTTGGTTTAGCAACTAAAGGTAAGTGGACTTTAGAACATGACGTCTCTCAAAACGTGTATAATTATTTATATACATATTTGCAAAAGTGAAGTTTAAAAAACTTATACCATTATCAATACTTTATAAACATACCTGAATTTTATTATTTCTCGAGTGTTATTTTGAAACTATACATGTTAAGAATGACTCAAAACTATATTTTTGAGAAAGCATTCGTTATATGATATATGATTGGTATCGACAATATTGTAATAAAGGAAAAATGTTTTCAAGTGGTTAGTTAGACAGTATGCAACCTTTGCTAACATAGGATTAAGTGTTGGTCTTTGACTAAAGTAGTGTTACTGTGGTGTGGTGCAATGTTATTGTTTACTCTTCAAAGCCAATGTTATTGTTTGCTCTTTAGAGCCAGTGTTACCTCTTTGAGGTTAGTATTATTGTTTCCTATGGGAATCACCCACTGAGTGTTTAGCAGTATATGTCTTTGTCTGACTAATGTTTTCTATATCGAACTACTATTTTATTGTTATTGGCCTTTATAAGTGGAAAAAAATTATTTATTTCTATATTATATTGGTTATATCTATTTAGTGTACTTTGGCCAACTAAAGTTGTTACTATTTTATTTACTGATTAGATTGTTATAGTTAAATGTTTTATTTTTGACAGTTTTACAGGGTATATTATATTACTGTTAAAACTATTTGTAAATGTTTTATAAAGCTTGTATTTTGTCGTTGGTTCCAGTTAGCTCAACTAGTAAAGTCTCTGATGGTTGAATAAGAAATCTTGGGTTCAAACCCTGCCTACACCAAAAATTAATTCGTATCTTGGTCTTCTGATAAAGAGCAGTCGTCAGGAGCGGACGCCATAAGTTGAAATTCCCTCAAAAAAAAAAAAAAAACTTATATTTTGTCAATGATACTATTGTTTTGTTTTGAAAGACATCCTCGTGTTATGTAGTCTCTTATTGAGCTTCTACCTCACTCCCTTTTCTCCACCCTTTCAGATTAGAGCAGTGAAATATCTTTTGGTGGTAGATCATAGGAGTCATAGATTGAAGACTTCTTTTAGAGCTATGTTAGTTGATGGACTATTTTATTATATTTTTTTAAGATAGTGAGTTTGGCATTTGTGAAACTCTTTGAGATTGTATTTGGAGACTTTATTGTTAAATTTTTTGTTTTTATGGATTTTATAGGAAAGAATTTGATGGTTTGGAGTTTAATTGTGGATATTTAATTACGCTATGTTCCATTATATTACTGTTGATTATTTATAAGATATGTCGTGCATCTAAATCCTTGGTATGGGTTTGGGATGTTACATTCAGACCATCCAAATTGCAATGAAGCACTAATTTAAGATTACAACTCATTTACCTGAGCTCAGTTGAGCTATACGATAGAAGGCACATGCTGCCTTGATTGCACAATAGACTCACGTTAAAGTAGAGCATGCAAAATTTCAGGCATTGTACTGCCCTTCTGATTCACCTCTTCAGCAAAGGCTAATGCTAGTATCCATCTATTATCATAATCTATCCTGTCAGCCCAATACAGTTACTAATTCAAAAGCTATATTACAGTAATATGCAATCTTTCAGTACTTATCCTGACATCTCACACGAAGAGAAAGTAGACAGTGAGTCTATATGCCCTTCTGCAGTAGCTTAATTAGCTAAGGTTGTGTTTGGATGGCATTATTTGGATTTGAATTTGAATTTGAAATCCATTGATTTAAAATGCCTTGATTTGAAATCCCTTAATTTTAAAATTCTTTGTT